>NC_071501.1:115796652-116099683 GCF_028408465.1 Anastrepha ludens
TTTCTTCTTCACTACCAAAGATTCTTAGTGCCACCTCAAACGATACTTTAATTGTACTTCCTCCCATACACGCATACATGTGTTCCTCCTGAGTTCCTACATAACAGGCTCAAAATCGTTACTTAGACTGCGTTCTTTGCTCTCCGTCCCCCCTCTTGTCCCGTAATTCAATTTTTCTACTCTCAAGTGTAATATTGTTTCCGATTTTTCCATCACGACTACTTGCACGAAAACTTTTTCCATGTGCTTTTCTTGACTCGAATGCATAGCACTGTGGCATGTCCCTGTTTTATTGCTTTTATAGCTACTTTCTCTTCTTTTTGTTCTTGCTGGTCTTATTGTTGTAGTAATTGCTGAAAAGCGTGCACAATTACACAATTGCAATTAAGCAATTATTTTAAATAATTTATGACTTCTCTGGTTTTTATTTATATTTATTGTTCACCTTTATTATGTGTCTGCGTTTAGCGTATTTTGATTTTTAATTAAAAGTTTTTCGTAGGGCAAAGTGAGAAATTCCGTTCATTTTTATGGTAAAAATTGTAAAATATTTTCTTCAATATTTTGGAGGCCAACCACAAATGGTGTACTAACCGATAAGCTTTTTCTAAACTTCAAATCGGCATAAATAAAATCTCCAAATGGCTGCGGAGCTGGCGGCTGAAAGTAAACGGAAATATTGGGTTGGCATCTAAGTAATTGCGGATTTCACTTACTTACTTACTAGTTGGCAATTCAGCTGTCAATCAGTAAAAAAAAGTTTTTTGGTTGGTTGCGTAGTTTTGGCGTTCGTTGAAAAATGGAGAATCAAAAGGAACATTTTCGTCATATTTTGCTTTTTTATTTCAGCAAAAGGAAAAACCGCATCGCAAGCTCATAAAAAGTGTTATATGTTGTTTATGGTGGCGAAGCCTTAAAGGAACAGCAGTGTCAAAATTGGTTTGCCAAATTTCATTCTGGTGATTTTTCACTCAAAGATGAAAAACGCTGTGGTCGTCCAGTTGAAATTGATGACGCGTACGAGTACAACACGTGAGATTGCAGAGAAGCTTCGTGTATCCCATACATGCATTGAAAATCTCTTTAAACAACTTGGCTATGTTCAAAAACTCGATGCATGGGTTCCTCACGAATTGAAAGAAATGCATTTAACGCAACGCATTAACAGCTGCGATTTGCTAAGGCAACGTAATGAAAATGATCCATTTTTAAAACGACTGATAACTGGTGATGAAAAATGGGTTGTTTACAACTATATCAAGCGGAAAGGATCGTGGAGCAGACCGGGTGAGTCAACTCAAACAACATCAAAAGCTGATATTCATCAGAAGAACTTTTTGCCATCAGTTTGGTGGGATTGCAAAGAAATTGTCTACTTTGAACTCTTACCAACCAACCGAACGCTCAATTCTGATGTCTGGTTGCTGTCAATGACTTGTTGGAGCAGCTGGAGAGACGGGACTGCAGGGTGATTGCCTACGTGAACGACGTGGCGCTTATTGTTAGAGGAAAGTAGAAGTTGTAGATACCCTCAACAGTTTGATGCAGGGATATCTGAACGTAGTTGTTAGGTGGGCAGCGGATTGTGGCCTATCTGTGAGTCCTCTCAAGATGGAGCCCGTCCTATTCACGAGGAAATACAAAATACTCAGATCCCAACTCGCCCAATAGGGGATGCTCTAACAAGATGAAAGAATAAGAAAAACAGCAATAGCCTTGTATGGATGCAGAGGCGCTATTGATGACGTTCAAGTTATTGTTGTTACTTAACGGACTACCGATAACTCCGTGAATTGTGGACTAATCAACTCAAGGGGTTCCGCTGGTCTAGAACTCGAAAATTTAGGGTATTTTCAGGAACTTTTTTTTACAATAAAAAAAATGAAAAACGATATTTAAATTTTTTAGGATTTTTATTTAACTTCTTTTACATACAAAAATGAAAAAAGAACTGTTTTTACTTTCAATAACTTTAAAAATGGCGCTGAAGTTGACCCTCCCGAAAAATTAGACCTGGACGGTGTTGTCCATTTTGGCTCTTCTATATATCTGAAACACAAAAATCAAAAACTAATTATTAATCAGTAACTATGCCCGGTACTAGAAACAAAAAAAAAATTGAACTTCACACTCTAAAAATCAGTCTTTTTATCAAAAAAATTCGAAATAATTGAAATAATAAAATGATTCTTGTACGAGCGATAGCCATTGATCTTGGAAACAACATTTTAAATTTTAGACGTTCGGTTGAATAGGTTTTGTTTTTTTTTTTTTGTTTGACAACACCAGGTCGAAAAAAATATTTTTGAGATAAAAGAGTTTAAAATTTTGAGAGTGGATAATGCGACCATTGATGCCGCCGCGCGACGATTCTGACTCTACCTGCTAAAACGGCTGTAGAATAGAAAATACTGGGAATATCCGTCCACAAATTTAACAATATACTCTTAAAAGCCTATACTTTCGCAATATTCAAAACAAAAAATCGATTTTTTGAAAATTCTGACCAAAGGGACCCCTTAAAGCTTATAATAAATAAGTTGAACTAAATTCCATACAAGGAATCCTTTTGTACTTGGTTATAAACGACTTCTTGAAATATTTTCTCTATTAGTTTTCCACTTCTTCTCCTACTGTCTGGACATTTAATGCCAAGCTTCCTATGAACTTCGCCAGGTACTGATACACGTACGTACCAAATCAATCAAGGCTGCAATCAGAGCACCAAATTCCCTTGAATGTTACAAATGAGTAAATTCCTCGAGCCTTACCGTAATTTTAAATGCTAATGTTGATATCAAATGGCCATTGGCACGTCAGCCCTGCAATGAGCTGACTGCATATTTATGATTGACAATGACAAAAGTACTTAGTGCATGCAGTGGGTGGACAAATAACTGCAACTGTAACTGTGACTGTTTCCAAAGCTAGTTGCATGCTCATCCATGCACCCCTTCTTCCCTACACAATTCACTGGCTGCACTTCAGCGACTGTTTATTTTAATTACTGAAATTGCATTCAAGTGCGTTCATATGATATTTTTGTTACCCATTCCCTCACCGCCCCACATGGATAATATGCGCACACTTGATCTCCACTCACCCACACAAATATTGTACAAGTACGCAGTTACGTACATAAATACATACATACGCATATGTGTACGCATATTTGCTAACTTGTGGTTACGTGCAAATTCCACTTCATAACGGTAGCTACTTATGGAAGTGCACATGTATGTATATATGTTTGTACGTGTGATATGTGGTCAGCTATCTGGGCAGTTGAACAGTCACAGTCATAGCTCTGCTTGTCTATCAACAATCATTTACGACAGTGCATTTGCCAACAGCCCGAGGATGGAACAGTTGCAGCTCTGATTTCCATATCAAAGTTGGTTCAGGTGAATTTGTGTTAAGTGTCATCATTTGTGGTAAATGGTCTTGTCACTACAACAACACCAACAACAACAATGGAGCAGTATTGTTTATAACAAACACTGCATTACATTGGCAAATGAAATGATAATATTGAAATCAAATTGCAGTGCTAACGAAACACTCGAATGCAGTTCGTAAATGGTCACATTCTCGCACTTGGAGGAAGAACACAATGCTGCACGAACAATGACTGGTGAAATTTTGATTTGCTGCTTAATTGCAATAAAACATAAAATGAGAAAATATAGTTAAAGCCAGCTGGCAGGTTTGGTGACAAGTTTGAGATAGCAAACAGACAGTTTCCCAAAGTTCGTATACCAGGCAAGTGGGTAGGTGAATGGAAGTACCAGACTGAGACTGCCCAAGTGCACCGAAACGCCGTTTTAATACCATTATGAGACCCCAAACACGCAGATATCTACAGCCAGCCAGAGCTGTTGATGTAGTGGAGAAGATAAATGGAAATTAGATTGGCGCACTGCTCTAGGCTGTCGAAGAAAAGAGCACCCAGTGACCTTAATCGTCTGACTGCCAAGCCCAAACATTTACAGTGAAAATTCTCAATAGTATCCTTTTCTGAAAGCTCCCCACAGCTTCTGCAATGGGCTTAAATGGGAAACCCAGCTGTTCTGCGTGAGTCCTAAAACCAGTAAGCACAGCTACGCGTTTGCAAATTGCATGGCGGTGAGTCCCCAGAACTATCTACGTCCAACATCTATTACACTGGGGCCATAGGATTACCGAAATAGCACACGAATAAATGGAGCTCAATCTTTTCTGTGCTTTCCTGAGAAATTAGATGTGCAATTCTCCTTTAACAACAGTCAGTGAGATGCCAATGACCGTATGGGAGGCCTCTGAGACCAATTCAGTCGGCCACTTGAGATATTGGGTGACAAGCTACCTTGTATTGATACCTTTCTAACTACTTTTGACACAGCCTAATTTATAAAGCCTAGAGCGTAAAACTATGAAGATATGACATTTAAGTTAAAGGGAGGGTTGTAAACACCTAGATGTATTCACACGAATCCTGCTTCCAAGAGCGAATGTGAATTGTCGAAAAAATTTTAGTGGGGAGCATCAGAAAGAAAATATTAAAGATTAAATTCATATTTTTAGAGATGTAATGAAACATCTCTTTAGGCTAAATGGGAGACAGCAGATAGAAGCACGTGTTGTTAAAAAATAAAATGGAATCTTCGAACGCGTATAAGAGGCATATTTTGTATTTTTTTTACAAAAGTGGTAAAAATGTAACAACTGCTGCTGCAGAAATAAACTCTGTTCACGGAGAGGATACCGTGAGTGTAAGGACTGCGCAAAATTCCGAAGTGGTAACTGCGACGTGGAGGATGCCCCGCGCGCTGGACGTCCTAAAGTCTTTAACTCCGACGCCTTGCTCGAACTCGTGGAAGCTGAGCCAAATTTGACAGTCGATATGATAGCTCAGAGGCTAAATTCATCGCATGGAACAGTTTACAGGCACCTGGTTCAGTTGGGAAAGGTTTCAAAGCTGTGGAAAATGGGTTCCGCATAGACTTTCCGTCGCCAACCTTCGGCAGAGAGTGAATGTGTGTTCTCAGCTGCTGCAACGACTTGAAAATGAAAGTTTTTTGAACCGTATCGTTACTGGTGATGAAAAATGGGTCCTTTACAATAATCCTGTTCGCAAACGCCAATGGTTAGATAAAGATGAAACACCAGAATCGACTCCTAGAGATGGCATTCATCCCAAGAAGATTCTCCTGCCTATTTGGTGGGATATGGCCGGTATTGTTTATTATGAACTCCTGGAACCAAACCGGACGATAACTGCTGATTATTATTCCCATATAGACGCAAAGCTTTGTTTCACCACGACAAAGCAAGGCCTCATACCGCAAGGCAAACAATAGGCAAGCTGAACGAGCTCGGATGGGAGCTAATGCCGCATTCACCTTACTCTCCGGATATTACACCTTGTGATTATCACCTTTGCCGTGGACTTCAATCCCATATGAGTAACAAGAACTACTCCTCAAAAAATCTATAAAAAGGGATGTCGAAGCGTATTTTGGCTCCAAAGACAAACAACTTTTTGAGCAGGGAATTAAAAATTTGCCTAAATGATGGGAAGACATTGTAAATAATGAAGGAAAATATATAATTGATTAATAAATACTTTAAATATCTTTTTTATTAATTTTAAAACCACCTTTAAAAAACAGACGAACTTATGGACTGACCTGATACTAATAGATATAAGAAAGTGTGCCCAGTGAAATGGGGGTGTGAAGTAGCACCAGCTTTTTATATTATTGTATGATATTAAATTATGCTTTGTTCATACTCAACATTTAGTTAAAGTAAAAGTAAGATTGTGGGCGCTTAATTTCACGCCACCTTGTATTATTTCATTGTTAAATGTCACTGCTTGTCTGTTTGTATATTGCAACTGTCTAGTTCACAGGTGTAAAATGTGATTGGTGTAGGAAGTCATGTGAAAAATTATCAATCTTCAGATAGGATGATTAATTTTGCGCCACCTTGCATAAAAAAAAATATATTTGTGCGAATCAATATAAATTTTATGCTTCATACAACAACTTCATTCCACGATATTCTTTCGTGTATTCTTGGAGGAACTAATCTGTTTGAACCTCCTGTTAAGGCTAATATTAAAGAATAACACCGTTGCTGGTCGAGGACAACATTCTATCAACAGTAGCTACATGTTTACGAGGATTGTTTGAAAAGTCAGTGCAAAGTCAGAGTCACAGTTAGTAGCATCTCTTGGAAGAACTCATGCCAAGTTTCAGCCAGATCGGAATATTTTTTTGGCATTTGTTTAGTATTCGTTTGGATCGAAGAAGTTGAGTGATTTTTCTCTTCCATTACGACAACGCAACAGCTCACGCCTCAACATTTAGAATGCAAAATTAATATAAAATAAGGTTTCGACTAGTTTCAATTCATCTCTACTCTACAGGCTTGACTCCCTCGGATGCCTTGGACTACTATGATATTTGCTCACCAATTTGAAGAAATGTCTGGCGGGAAAAAATTGTGTTCAAACGCGGAGGTGCTTGCAAAAACAAATGGCTATTTTTCACACTTGGACAAATTCTATTATTTGGAAGTAATCAATAAACTAGAAGAGCGTTAGAGGAAGTGAGAAGGAGAATATAGTGAAAACTAAGAAAGGTTTATCCTAAACAGCGAAATAGTTTTCATTTTCGCACGGACTCGTCAAACGACCTCGTAGTTCTCAATGCCGAAAGCATGCAATTTAAGCCCCTAGTAAGCCTAAGCACATCGAGGTAGGCCGATGTGCCACTTATGTATTGGGTTGGCTAAAAAGTATTTGCGGATTTTATTTTTAGAAAATCAAAGACAATTTTATCATGGAACTAAATAACTTTATTCGGTAATGTTTTGCCCATTTTGATCAATGACCTTTTGCCATTTTTCAGGCAGCACCATATTCCCACGTTCATAAAACTTTTGGTTTTTATTAGCAAACAACTGAGTTAGGTACTGTTTGGTCATATTATATGCGCCCTTTTGATCCGCAGCATTGCAATTACCGCAATCATGAACATCAGGTGATTTCATCCCCTTCTTTTAGAATTAAGTATGTGTGTATGTATATACCTAAGCATGCAGATCTATATGCAAAATAAAACAGTATACTTTTGGAGTTCGTTGATTTATAACGTTTTTCTCAGCATTGCCGCCGGACAAACAAACGAGTTTGTCCGTTCAGGTACGATTTAACATCATCATCATTATTGAAATTTTACCATTCAAGGAGTTTTGTAAAGATCGAAACGAAACGTAATCAGTTGGTGCAAGGTCAGGACTATATGGTGGATGTAGCAAAACATCCCAACCAAGCTCCACTAAGTTTTTTCCGAGTGGCCAAAGATGTGTAGCTCTGCTTTGTCATGATGGAATACAATACCTTTTCGGTTTGTCAATTCGGACCGCTTTTCTTCAACTGCATTGTTTAATTTTGTTAGTTGTTCAATGTAGATATCAGAATTGATCATTCGGTTGGTTGGTAAGAGTTCAAAGTAGACAATTCCTTTGTAATCCCACCAAACTGATAGCAAAACCTTCTTTTGATGAATACCAGCTTTTGATGTTGTTTGAGTTGACTCACCTGGCCTGCTCCACGATCTTTTCCGCTTGATATTGTTGTAAACAATCTCTGCAATCTCACGCGTTGTACAATACTGTGACGATCCGAATCGATTAGTGATTTGATTAGGGCGTCATTAACTTCCACTGGACGACCACAACGTTTTTCATCTTTGAATGCAAAATCACCAGAATGAAATTTCGCAAACCAATTTTGACACTGCCATTCTTTTAAGGCTTCGTCACCATAAACAACACATAACTTTTTATGAGCCTGCGATGCGGTTTTCCCCTTGCGAAAATAAAAAAGGAAAATATAACGAAAATGTTCCTTCTGATTTTCCATTTTTCAACGAACGCCAAACGAAAACTACGCAAACGATCAAAAAACTTTTTTTACTGAATGACAGCTGAATTGCCAACTATCAAATAACAAAATGTGTTTTACGTTTAAACTATGTCTGCAAGCTTAAAAATTCAACTTAAGCCATTTCTGAATGAAATCCGCAATTACTTAGTTGCCAACCCTATATTTTTACCAGCTTCGCTCTCACCGTCTTTTTTCAATTTTTTTTTCACAAATCTCTGAACTCCAAGGCCTGGTGCGCCTTTCATGTGACCGCAAAATTACGCCTTTTAATTTTAACGTGGCGTTTACCTCGATATTTGATTTCATTTGTAAATAGATTGTTCGACAACAACAACTATACCGATACAGCAGTGGCGACACTATAAGAATGTGCGTATGTTCGCAAACGTTTGGCACTTCTGTTGTTGCAATTTAATGTTGCTGAAGCTGCCGGTGAGCATTTAACGTTCCACACGCGCTTAATTAAATTCACTTTTAACTACTTCTAGTGCAATGTGTAGTGAGAGTAAAAAACACACATACACACATCCTACCAGCAGGGGAGTATTTATTTATCAGCCCAACCAAAGAGCTATCACTCACTTGCACCTTTGCGGCATTAACAACCACACACGCACTCCATAAAACTTCATCTCGCCTGTTCTCCTGTAAGCGTTGCGCTTTTCATTGTCCTCTTAATGTTTGTGTAATTGCGTATCTCTGCTTATTTATGATTTAATTAAATGCGTTGCAATGGCAAACAGTAAGCGCATACACGCGTGCACATTCACACACACGTCTATTTTCATGCTCCTTTTATGCAAGGACACTAGTGAGGACACACCAAAGTGGCTCATTACACATCGAAACGTTGGCGTAGTGCAAAATGCATTCACTCACCTATAAATAGGAATGCGTGCAGATGAGCGCGCGCAATGGAGGGAGGTAGGCATACAAAATCGCATATGTGTGACGCTTTTACAAGCTCCTTTTAATGGCCCTCTCCTTGCGACTAGCAACGGCAAATGCTTTTCCATTCATTCAATTGCCAATTGCCTAGACTAAAGTGTGTTTGTTTTGATTTTATGAACGCTGAGTGCTCAATTGAAGGCATTAATTTCGTCCGAGTCAACACCAGCGGTCATAAAATCTCATTAAAGAAGGGAAATGAGAAATTTAATTAATTATATGAAAATATAAAAATAATGAAATAAATATGAAATTTAAAACAGATATAGTAGAGGCGATGAAATAAAAAAATTAATTAACTAAATTAAAATAAAATTAATATATAAATTAAATGAGCTTAAACTTATAAGCCGAGTGGACTCGGTAGTTTAGCATAAGTGCACTAACCGGGCATCCCAGAGGTTGTGGGTTCGAGTCCCACTTAAAGCACGGACCTCGCACTTTTCCAAATTTAAAAACAAAAACAAAATCTCATTCCTCAAACCCAAAACTTATCCTTATGATTTATTTGCATTGTGACTGCTAAATCAAAACAAACAAAAAAAAAAATACAGACAGTTACACATAGCATCAGTGGCGCCAACAAGAGGAAATGGGCACCTGCGGTAATAGCACAGACACACCAAATTTAACGAAGTCATCGACTATCTGTGTGATCCTTCTGCCAGAAAAATGTGAAACACAGATGGTGCTCCATTCTATAAAAGGCGTTGTTCCTAAGCAACGACAGGTGGGTGGACCAATATTTGGGAGGATAGCGGCAGGCTAATCACCTACCTTGTCAGAAATCAAAATAGATTTACGAAACCAACGCAAGACTGAGTCTTGTCGAGGTCCTATGCTCCCGAGAGGAGGGAATAAAGGAAAAACTTATAAGGCGGCTATTCAACCAAAACTCAGATCGGAGCAGGTGGGTTTCCGACCAGGCCGATCATGCATCGACCATGTCAACAGTATTCGTGTTATGGTGAAGCAATGTGTAGAGTCGCGAACCGTTCTCTGTCTAATCTTCGTCGACTTCTAAAAAGCATTCGATACAATCCACGATCATAAGACGCAACCTGGAGTATATTGGCGTCTAAAGAAGTTCCAGCTACTCGTATTAAGCTCATAAAAGCACTGCTCTCCAACGCAAGTTGCCGCACGGGCATAAAAATGAGCTGAGTGATCCGATAAACATCGCAATCGGCCTTCGACTAGGCTGCTACGAGTAAAGTAACGCACGAAACAAATGGCAAAGCATGGGGGCTGAATGGGCGTCTCGAAGGTCTCGATTATGCCGACGACATATGCCTTATTGCTTTTACTGATTTGTCGAAAAAACTAACGTTAGTAAAAGGCACAGCAGCGAGAGTAGGCCTCGAAATAAATATCTATAAAACTAAGATAATGCGTTTTAACTCGATCTCTGCACACAAATTTAAAATCGACGGCACTGAATGTGAAGCAGTTAGCTCCTTTTGCTACTTGGCTCAGACAAAACATTACCTCAAAAGAATACATTACCAATCGCATAAGTGAAGCGAAACAGGATTTCGCTCTCTTAAAGATGTAACACCAAAATTAAAATATTCAACTCTAATGTCTAGTTCACCCTATGGTATGGCTGCGAAACTTGGAATCTTGCAGCCACAGACGTGCAGCGCCTACAAGTATTTGTGAACCATTGCCGTCGCACAGTGCTTCGCATCTTCTGGCCCAACATCATATCCAACCAAAACTTATGGGCTATGATGAACCAAGCTGCAATGCGAATGGAAATACTTAAAAGAAAATGGAGGTGGCTTGGACATATTTTAAGAAGAGATCTGATCGACATCACCCGTAATGCGATTGATTGGAACACGCAAGGTAGCTGACGCAAAAGCAGACCATCACTAACACGGAGAAGAGCCTTAGAAACGGAAGTATCAAGGAGAAACAAAAGTTGGAACGAACTAAAGTGGCTAGCGTCCGAAAGAAGCGAATGAGGGAAGCTTGTTGTAGCCCTTTGTGCCCTCGCGGAACCATAGATACCTATATATATAAACTTGTAAGAGTGGCAAAACACTGTGGTGTACAGGACAACGAATTGGCTGACGAATTGGCGAACTTCGGTTCGTTGGAGCGTTCAATTGAAGCGAAGCTTATTTTAGAGCGAAACACAGCGGAAATATTCGGGTACATCAAGGCTTTCATTAATAAAGCTCATAAGAACTGTTTGTGCAATGCTGACACCTGCAAAGCAATCAAGAATTTTTTGAGAAGACCTAACAGGGTGACAGCGAAATCCGTTCTCAGGTAAGTCCTCGTATGACGAATTACGGGCCACAATCCATGGGCTGATTATGGTCATCATTGACATCGACGATCCACTGTGTACATGTTGTTTCGAAGATAAGGATGGTGCAGAGCATATTTTCTGCTGCTGGCCGGCAATTCACTAAACTTAGATGACACATTTTTGGGTCGGATGTACTGAAAATAGGCAAACTAACTGGATCCTCCCTTGGGTACCTTTTTTAAAACCTTGGGTTGGACGACGGAGAATTACATTTTACAAAGGTACCTGAAAGCTCAAAAGGTTAGATGTAATAGAAATATGTATGTTAAATTCACGTCCAAAGCCAAAAAAGCCAGTCTGGCCAGACCCGGGTGCCCAACGGAGGATTAAATCCTCTCTGTTGACCTAAGTTCAATAGAAAGTATTGCCGGAGTACTTGGAAATAATTACGGTCAACCACGCAATTGCAATCCAATCCATTTCAAATTCTTCATCTTGATTGGCGCGTGAACCGGTTTAGCGATTTTGGACCAGTTTAACCAAGCGCGCCAGTCCTTTCTTTCTGGTTCTAACGAGCGCCAGTTGGACACATCAAGTGAAGTCAAGTCCTTCTCCACTTGATTTTTTCAACGCAGAGAAGGTCTTCCTCTTTCTCTGCTACCACCAGCTGGTACCACATCGAATACTTTCAGAGCCGGAGCGTTTGTATCCATTCGGACGGCATGACCCAGCCAACGAAGCCGCTCTATCTTCATTCGCTGCGCATTGCCTACGAGTGTGTCGCCGTAAAGCTCATACACTTGATATTTCCATCGTCTACCCGTCACTAACGTGCAAAAGTCCAAAAATCTTCCGCGGAATTTTTCTCTCAAATACTCCAAGGGACGCCTCATTGAAATTATCATCATTTCAAATTAAATTAAGTTAATTGCAGTGTTTCCAAATAAAAGATGATTAGTTTGGAGTTAGAGACTTTTTGCGAATGAAATGGCAGCATGAAACTTCAAATGATACAAAAAGTTGTTTTCCAATAGCGCTCGCTCTTCGCCAAGGAATTGCCAATCCTCCGTCTGCATTTCTACTACGAAAAAGCTGCTCATAGAAACAATAAGCCATTCGAAGTCGGGCTGAAGTTATACTTGTAGGACACTCCATTTGTATGTATGTAGATGTAGGTCATTAACTAAATATGTAATAAATCAATGGTAAATTTTCCTCAACAAGTTTTTTTTTGCATCCAGCCTCTTAAATCTAAAATTATCACAAGTCCTACGAAGCGTTTGTTAGGCACCTATGACGGCATTCTAGGCTCCTTCCTATACTCTGTACTCTATACTACTCCTTCCTGCCTGTCTACCTACATAAACTATTGAAAGACCAAGTTTTAGCTTACAAAACCAATGTCACGATCTCCTTTCTAGGTTTTAACGGGTCAAACTGGCTTCAATAGAAATGACTTATTACAGCCATCAAAACTCGTGATTTTATGAGGAAGTCGAGGAAAAAGCCGAACAAATACTCCTTTTATAACTTTTTGGGTGTTTGGCCCAGCTCTTCTTTCTTTTTGTGGTGAAAGTCTCCACAAATGGAGGGACCTACAGTTTTATTATTTTTTATGAGGTGTTGTTTCATGGCAAAAATGCACTCTCACGTAAGACATCACCGGCCGAGGAGCGACCACTATTAGAAAAACCTTTTCTCTCATTTGATGTTTCATGCCCGTGGTTTCCAATCCGGGCACTACCGAATGGTAGTTATGCACCAATCAATTCGGCTATGGCGGATGCTACTCTTCCCCCTGTACGCCAATCAAAAAGTTTACAGTGTCTATATAAAGAATTTACAGTTTTATGATTGTAAACATTTAAGAAAATTTTTCGAATGATATTAAAAATATTCACAATTTATCCGAAAATTGATTTCTGTATATGTACCTGCAACCCAACTTTCACCTAATAGGTGCCTTGTGCTTTGCAGTAACTCTCTTCTTTTCAATATCACCTACACCATCAGTGTGGCCATCAGGGGCTGAGCCTGACCATTGTCACTAAGGCTGCCCATTGATGATACGAGTATTTGCCTTGTCTTCTACTGACTGCACTTCGCTGTATATGTCCATTGCTTTATGTACACGTCCGTCATATCCGTTAAGTAAGTAGGAGTGCTGGAGCAACGCTTTTGTACTCCAAACCGGAAATTAAGTTAAAACCGCAAGCGGCCACGCGTATTTCCAGCCACTCCTCTAACTTTACACTTTAACGTTTCGCCAGGATACATAGAATGAGGTGTGTGTGTGTGCAAGTAGATGTAGAGTGCAACAAAAGTTTGTGACTGCTAGCTCACGTTTCCCCTTTTTCATACCTTTCATTATGTTGGGGCATAATTGAATTCTTCTGCTTGACGTAGTTCGCCGATTGATCAATCAATTTGCCAAAGCAGCAGCAAAAACAATCGGTCGCCTATCTAAGTGCTGATATCTCTATGCTCCGATATATTTGATGCTAACATTTTTGTATGCGTCACTCCTGTGACCGGAACTTCTACAAACCTGCTTATGTTTGTATGTGTATGATTGGGTCCGAATGCCATGATTGGAATTTAGAAAGTAGGTGCAGAATTACATAAATGGAAACAATTGAATATTCAAGGGGTTGTTGTAGTCTGATTATTTCAACTTCCGGCGAAAAGTGGGTATTAGAGTAAAATCTTCCTTGACTCAAAGAAGTTAATATATAATTTGTTATATCAGCATATATCCGAACCGAAAGGGGGGACAGGATAAGGCTTCTTAATCTTAATCTGAAGTATAATCGGATAATAACCACGGCCACCTTCCATCTAATTGTAATTTTTGAAAATGTAAGTAGCGCAATTTTATTAAAACAAATGAAAATGAAATATGAAAAAGGACGACAACAAGGAAGTAAATACGATTTTATGGGAATTTTGAAAATTAGTTCTGGTGCCGTCCATTTTTCTTTAAGGGGGGGGGTAGGGTTTAGCGCTAAAAACAAACACTTTTTTTTTTAATTTTTTACAGAAATATGGCTTAAGATACTTTAATAAAATCAGTTGCATGTTATTGTACATCTTTTCAATAAGTTTTTAAAAAATATTAATAATAAAATATTGACAAATAAGCCCATGACAGAGTTTTTTTGGAGATATGTTTTTCGAGAGGCGCTCTGCGGTGCCAATCGGCATTCGTCGTAGAAGGATCTGAAACTAAAAAAGTCGAATTTTTCAGTTAAAGTATGACGTAATGCTCCCCCCTACATTAATAAAACTTTTTTTTTTTCATTTTTGAAGTTTTGGTGGCAAAAAAACGTAAAACGAGCATTTTTGGCGAAAAATTTCGCCATATTTGTAAGTGAAAAACAACCTTAAAAAAAATAAAATAAAAAAAACAGTGTAGGGGGGAGGTATTTTTGATTTAGAAAACGTGTGCCAAATTTGAAAAGAATCGGTTGAATAGTTTCGGAGTTGTGATTGGCACCGACTTTTAAGAAGTCGTTTCGGGAAAAACGCGTTTGAAAAAATGACTCTGAGAAATTATCGATGCATTCCGCATTCGAGGTAGAGTGCCTACAAAGGCTATAACTTTGAGAGTTCTGCTCCGATCCACTTAAAATTTTGACACAACATTCTTGAAATGATTTACTATAAGATGAGTGAAGAAAAAAAATTTCGCTTTTGTGACCCTACCCCCCCCTTAATATCTGTAGCCAGCAACGGAGTGTCAAACATAATAAATAATATGTCATTAAATTTGACAAGAAGTTCAGAATTGAACTGGACGATAAAGTAAACTGGAGGACACCTGCTCTTGAAAGGAATACCCCTGCTCCAAGAATGTACTCTGCATTGGTCTATAAGCAGGCTCAATGACACTAGAAGACATTAGCGCCGGTATAAAGGCCCCAAAACCAAGCGTTCTTTGCTGATGAGTAGTTTTCCAAGCATCTTCCCAGCGGAGGTATAATATTATTATTATTTGCCAACGCGGCAGCTGGGGGCGCAAACTGCCGATACAAATAAATTCCACTGAAAAGTACTCTATTATCGGGGAAGAGCTTTAAAGCAAACCTACCGTCGTCAGATCTCGTGAATTTGTCATACAGGCTTCGTCTCCATGTTCCTTTCGGCCGTTCGCTTCGGCGAGAGCCTTACGGATTCCAGTCTAGTGATATTCTGCTGACGTCAGTCGCAGGTTTACGGATTGTATGGCCTATCCAATTCCACTTTCGTTCGCGTATTTCAATCTCAGCTGATACCAGTAGAAGAAAATTAAGCGGAGGCATATGCAATCTGTCTATGCGCAGCGATCAGCTAAGGCAGAAACCTACGGAATGAGCGGATTGCCATTCTGAACGACATTCAGGTAGCAATAAATGCCGGCTCAGTCCTCACTGAGTGTATCGAGAAACCGAATTTATTAAGAACGCACAATCGCACCTGACTTGAGAGTCTGCGGTCTCGTTATCTACATGACCCGAGCCCCTTCTTGCAATGTGGGAACACACCATCGAGGAGAAACTTCGGAGTGATGAGCTTAGGCTAAGAGGTGTTAGCTTGCACCAAGCTATGGAGCTACCCCAGACGAAGTCCTTACGGGGTGTGAACGAACAATCAAAAGAGGTTTATTGAACTTATAACCTTCCCTAAGGGTAAACTGAGAATGCTTATGAGCATTCTCACAAGCCATTACAAATTATGCAGTCATCTGCACAGGATTGGGATATGATCCACTGGCTCTTTTCATGTCTGCAACTAATCCGCGGAAACTCCAATACACTTTCTCATTGAATAAGGCGCTATAGCGCGGAGAAGGTTGAGACATCTCGGCCAATTGCAGCCAGAAGAAAGTCACTTATACTAGGCTCAAGCCAGTTGTATCTTAAGTTTAATAAGGAAACTGGGCTCGGACGAGGTACTGTGATGAGTAGAGGGCACAAAAGTCCACCAGGTCGAAACCTCGAATTTACTTTATTCTATTCTAATATACTCGTGTCTAATACATAAGCTGAATTTTTATTCGCTGCACTATACCTATGTCGTCGTACAGCTTATACAGCTCATTGTTATATCGTAAACGTCCAAAAATCTTCCGCAGAATCTTTCTCTCAAACACTCCAAGAGACGCCTCATCGTCCAAGCTTCTGCGCCATACATTAGGACGGCATGATGAGAGCCTTGTAAAGTGTAAGTTTTGTTCGTCGAGAGAGGACTTTACTACATTTACCACAAGGAAAAGAACTTGCTCAGATTGCTCAACTTTTCAAGAGGCAATCACCAGGAAGATGACGAAATTCGGAACTTCCATTCGACCAGTGAGCCAGCAGAAACCGTGTTGCACGCACTGACGAAGTAACCAATGTTGTGAAACCGCTACCTTTCAGGATAGAGTTGAGTGGAGCTCGACTTTCTCTAAATATGCGCTTGTTTTGGAAATTAATACAAGCTGGAGGATAAGGATAAGGTACAGCTACCATGAAAAATTCGCAAATTATCAGCCCAATAATATTGAGTACAATAGCATTATTAGATATACTACCAGGCTTTTGGTATAGCAATACATCTATCTCCGGCTTTGATGCCACACAAAGGGAATTGCATATGCCACATGTGCCAGCATTACTGTTGTTGCCTTGCACTTACCTAACAATAAAGCACATAAATTTCTTGTTATTTTATTAAAATTAGTTAAATGAGCATAAGCGCTGGGGTTTGTCTGTGGCTGTGTGTGGGTGGGCGAGCCACTGAAATGCCGTATGTTTGTAATTCTCTGTGCTCATGTGCGTTCAAAGAATTTATTAAAAATTCAAGTGTTGTCATTTCGCTGACAACGACAAAATGTAATGAGATACACGCACTTCGACATAAGGATTGTTAAATACCTTTCTTGCCTTCTGTGCTCATGAGTATTTGCGGCAGCAGGATGTGTACAACAATAGTAGACCACCCGGCCACAAACAATGTCAGTCACTCAAAAGGCAAAGCAACCTGATAGCAGAGCACTACATAACGTACACAACAACAATGTGAATGATTTTTGCATAATTTATTCGATGATTATTACAAACGATGCCAATGCGAGGAATTCTCCCGTCAGCTGTCGGCGGTTGCTAACTTCAATGTTGCTATTTGGCTGCTTTGTTGCAGTGATCCTTTTACGAAATTATGTTGTTACGCTATGGCAGGTATTTCGTGGCCCGCGCCAGGGTACATGCCTGACTTGCCCGGTGTATGTCTGTGTGAAAAGTCAAAGAATGGGGGGCGCGTATAAAGGCAAATGCGTCACCAGCGAGAAGACTCCAGTGGACTTTTTTTTGATTGCAATTACACGCGTTCAACTGCTACGAAGTGCTATAAGGAGACGGAAGAGTGGCGTGAGGCTTAAAAAGGAGCATCAAATGTGAATTGTGAATATTACTTGGATTTAATTTTGCTGTGGCACTCATTTAATGTTAGACTTTTGTGGCAGCTGCTCGCTCGCCCTATATGCAAAATGATTATGGCAACTAAGCGCACGAGTTCACACACATACATGCATGCATTAATGTATTCATGTACATACTCGTGTTTATGTTTGTAGTTGGATCTATGCGCTCAGATTGGCCAAATGACATTAGTGTGCGCCATAAGCTCTTCTTACTACTTTCAAGTGCCCTGCTACCTTTCTGTAATTCTGCTCAGAATTGTAAGCACTTGAATATGCATTCAGCTGCGTCTTTTTATTGTCTCGTCACATTGTTGTTAGGCTTTTGCACTCGCGTTAGCTTTGAGCAGTGCGAGCGTTTTTGGTCCCCAGTGAGTTCACATTTTCAAAAGCAAACGGCCACCAATCGCAGAGAGTGTAAGTATACACCTATGTATGCAAAGGGTGTTTTTATGTGGTGTAGCTTTATGAACTGAAATAAGTTTAAACGAAGAAGTTTAAGAACTAATCGTTCCGTGGCATTAATGATGGAAAGTACAGCGTTCGGTGGACTTATTCTCCTATTAAAGGTAGTTGTGCAATGACCCGATTTGCGAAACCTACTTTTCAAGAGTAAAAAATACAATTTCTAAAGTACAAAGATCCGGTTAGATTTTTTGAAGTCGGGCGCTTAGAAATATGTCAAGCCGATCTTCGCTTATTTCTGTAATTTGATAGACTTTACCGATATTTTCTTTAACATCAAAAATGCCTGAACGGAATCGACGAACCCAAAATTGCACGTAGTTAGCGTTTACACTTTAAGCACCATGAACACCATTAATAATTTCAGCATTGGCTTGCATTTTGACCTTTACTAAAGAAAAGCTGTAAAATGTACCGAATTTGCTCTTTGTTGACTTCCATTGCAACTTCCACTCTGTAACTCACAACTGAATGGAACACACAAAAAACAGCAAGAGGAGGGCTTTAGTGCGAAATATCACCTTGACAAGGAGCATAAACTTTAAATTGTTTGATCGATACTTTACGAAATATCGATTATTACAGTCACTACCGAGAAAATAATGGATTTCTTTGCCCCAACTTAATATTCTATCAGGTGAGTGCTCTTGTGAGTCTGTGCTTGCCTAAGAGAAACATCTCAGTGGGCTCTTGAAGTGTTGGGTTATACAAACATAGTAAAAAAATCTGTTGCTCAGATTTCTGTTCTACTCTTGGTTTCTGAGATCTGTTTTGGCACAAAAATTAAAAGTTGTGAAGACTGGAGGCACAACTACCGCATTTAATTTGTTCAACCTTTTATGCGGGTGAATCTCAGTTGGGTGACAGCCTTGGGACTTTCATTTCAACTACCTCAGTACTGACATGTTTTTCCAAACGAATTGATTTGATACCTGCCCTAACCACTAATCCTTCAAGGCCTTTATGATTTCTTCTCATATACACACTGTTACAAAATTATAAACACAACACTATTTTTTAAGAAAAATATAGTTATTACAACAGCAAAACCGTAAGTTATGCTTCAAGGTTTAGTTAGATTGAAGCGTTTGTCCACTGTGGGGCACACTCAGTCTCATAGCCCATTGTGATGCCGCATGTGGAGCTTGTTCTTATCTCTCCTAAAATCAGTGTGTGCTTCTCAAAAACCTTAGCATATCCCTGATTTCCACAGTATAGGCTTGTCATTCTGGCAGGTGCTAAAATGGGACAATTTTTTCTTTTAAATAACAAAATGGCGGACTTTTGAAAAAAGGTATGTTTTTATGTAGAAAGTCAGGGTTAAAAAGAAAAAAAACGTAAAGAGCATTTGCCAGAATGACAAGCCTACAGAATAATAATCAGTTTTACTTTTTCGTTTCAGATGTCCTGAAGAGCCAAAATCCTGTCGACAAGCCACCTATCTTCTTTTTAAGACGCTTACATTGGTGCCACACTACTACAAAAAAATATGTGAAAAAAAAATCTTTTTGTGTACTACATTATTGATGTCAATAATAACATACTATAAAATCACATCGATCGCATTTTATTTTCTTAAAAAAAAATCGTTAAAAATATCAATAAGAAATGAGTATTTGACTAGACTACTACCTGAATTAATTCCAAGTCTAGACGTGGCAGGACAATGGCACAGGAGGTGCGAGATCGTCTCTTTCGCTTCTTCATCTTCTGTAGAAATCATGTGTTTGCACACCCATCCTCTGGGCGTGCCTGCCTATTAGGTTTGCCCCGTTAGAACTGTGCCAAGTGTGTGCTAAGTCTATACTTTTTTTTTTGGCTTAGCAGAGATTCTGTGCGTTCGGCATTGAGGGTCGACCACAAATGTCAAGTGATTCTGCAGGAGCTTTCATTAAGCCAAAGTTTCAAACTTTATATAAAATTTTTCAAATATCTTCAAAATTTTTCAAAATTTCATCAACTTTCAACTTTTTAAGCAGAATTTCCAGAGTTTTTCTGGCTATGCAGTTTTAAGTATAGCCCATGGATTTTAGTATAATAAAGCGCAAGTTTCGAGTGACTACAAATTGATTCTTGGGAATTTGTTTTATGCTGGCATTGCGAGGTTTTCTCTTCCATATAAAAAAGGTTGCGCATGTACTTCAACTCACTTCAATTCTAAAATTATGCCAGGAAGAATTCAATAAAAACTTAGTAAACTGAACAGACTTCCGCTCAGAGGGGTCCTAGAAACAAAAAAAATACTTATAGAAGAAAATTACGTGAAAGGTAACCTTATAATACAAAATACGACGAAATAGGTTAAGGCATTTACTTTTGAGGAAGCTGGTGAAAGATTGGACTAAAGAACATTTTGTAAATTTTAAGATAAATGAGGACGAAAATGAAATAGAAACGAGCACGTGGCTTACAGTAATTAAAACAAGAGAACATATCTATTATCACAAAAGTATTTACAGAACACTGCTTGAAAGATAGGCATGCAAAAAGGCTAGCTGTGCCTCTCTGATGTTACAGAAGCTTCAAGAATAATGGAGAATGATGAGCTGAGTTATGATGAGGCTATGACTGCCTTGACAGTGTAAAATTTTTCAAAAACAGAATGGGCAAGAGACCTTTGCTTATAAAGCGTCTTTCAAAAAACGCGCTTAAATGTTGTTTTAAAATGAAAAATTAAATATTTTTCAGTTTTACTATTTTATTCAATATAGGGCTCTTAACAATTATATGTAAAAAATGTTAATATATCATAAAATCCGCCAAAATGCAGATCCATGAATGCCCAATTGTGGAGAACGTCGAGATGTCGAAGTTGAAGGTTTTTCAGCAAAACTTTGGGCTACAGCAGCAATATTCTCGATAGAACGTTCAGTTTTTGGTCTGCCAATGCTTTTTTATCCGCCGAGAACCCGTTGCTTGAAATTTTTTCACCAACCTTTGAAGTGTTGACTCATTCGCACGATTATTTCCACCAACAAAATCACATATTTTGCTATTTGTTGTTCTTTAAAATCGACTCTCTTCATAATAAGTTTCAATAATTTTAGCCCTTCGTTTTATAGAAATTTGTACATAGTAAACTTGTGCACCTGCCTACTTGACAATTCTCAAATATGACATAAAAAGAGTACCGTATAGAAATTATTTACCACTGACATCTAGGCGTCACTTTTGAAAGACCCTTTATTAGCTGACAATGAGGTTATGTACCATAATTGGAGTCATCGGAACAGACCTGTTGTTGTTTTTTTATTTCTTCGGTTCGAACTTTCCATAGGGCAATTTTATGCAAAAGTCGTTGAATTACATTAACAGTTTTTAGACTTGTGCACCCCCATATTAGTGCACAGTGATACCACAATGGTGCTAGAAATGGGTTAAACATAAGTATGTACGAAAATCCCAGAGCGCAAATGAAGATGGATAGGCCATACACTATGGAAACCTGATTCCGAAATTAGTAAAATGACCCTCGATTAGAATCCAAGTAGGTTGCGTAGAATTGGACAACTCCGAGGCTCATGAAGACGCAGTCTTAGTAATGAAATCAGTGCCACCGAAGTTAATACGACGTGGTCCCAATCATAAATTATTATCATGTACTTAAGAATTTTGTTGTAAATATGCTGAAAGATTTGAGTTACGTCCTATAACTGAAATTTAGTGCATTTTGATTTATTTTTGCATGCGGAACAATGACTCAACCCTGGCTTCAATTGAGAATTTCTTTAATAAATGGAGGTATAAATTCGTGCACAGGGTGAACGATATGAAAAACACCATAACTTTTTTATGTGAAATTAGTTTTTAATCATTTCAAAGACAAAATTGTTCGAAAATGATTACAATTTTAACATATATTCACTTTAGCTCCATATGACCACCTTTTGCCTTGACTATAGCCTTCGAACGGTCAAAAAATGAGTTGCATGCTGCACGAATGTGATCTTGAGGTATTTTGGCCCATTCTCGTATAATCGCTTTTTTCAGCGCATCCATACTGGCATATTTTTTAGTCCTCAACTTGCTCTCCAAAATGGGCTAGATGGAATAGTCCATCGGATTTGCGTCTGGCGAATTCGAAAGCCATTGTGTGGGACGAAATGAAGTGTCAAACATGATTTTTTAACCATTCTTGGTTCACACGAGATTTATGAGGCGGTGCCGAGTCCTGTTGGAACGTCCATGGTCTACGACCGAAATTTTGCGTGCCCACGGCTCTAAAGCAGCTTCCAAAACATCTTCCCGATAATAAGTCGCATTCACTTTGACACCAGGCTCGATAAAAACGATTGGCGAGCGTCCATCAGCGGTCACTGCGTCCCAAACCATTACTTGCGACGGGAAATTGCTTCGAGTGGCCATACGTAGACTCAAATTCTCGTATGAGCGTTCGGTCAAGTAAACACGATCGTTTTGAGTGGTTATGAACTGCTCAATTGGGAAATTTTTTTCATCAGAAAACACAATTCGCCACGTTCGTGCAAGCTCAAAAACTCCTCTGCTCTTTCGAACCGAACTTTTTTTTGCTGTGCTTTTTGGGACTTGTCAGCCTGGGCCTTGAGCTCATTTTTCAATATGCGTCGAAGGCTATCTTGCGATATTTTCAGTTTTTTGGCCATTTTTCTTCCACTTCGACGTGGATTTCGTTCAAGTCGAGCCAAATATAATTCAATCACAGTATTACGTTTGATTTCCATCACAGAAAAAAAAATTCAACAAAACTGAGACGCAAATGCTTTTGATGGCTTATAAACAATATATTGAACTGTCTTAGAACAATTTTGACGTTGATGTCATGAGCTGTTTTACAGATGCAAGCAGTGTGAAGTTGGCAACACTTCATATCGTTATATATCACCCTGTAAATATGTCCTCACCTATTGCAGAAAGATCATAAGGAATCACACTCTATTTTTAAGCATGTACCCATGCTTATACATATACACATCATACATACATACTCGCACTGAGCCACCGTTACACCTTTCCCATGTAAGCACTTGAAGTGAGTGCGACGGCAGTCATTCATTTTTTTCATTTAGTCATTCATTCACTCAGTTGTTCCTTTCCATTTTATGCCACTTTGCATTATTGCATAACTTAGTAGCTTTGCTTCGCTTTGCTAGACTCAAATCTACACAATCCCAATTTAATCATATTTCTAAGGCACTTCTTGTCCTTATTATAGCTGCTGCCGTTGTTGTCGTCGCCTTGTCATCTTCTGTTTTACGGTTATTACATTGTTCTTGTACTTTTCCTATTTCTTCATATTCGCACTTGGACTTAAATTACTTGTTGTTGCTGTTGAGTTTGTTGCTGACATGTCGCCACGCAGACGTAATCAAAAAGGTAATCAACATAAAGTCACACTTATCACAATCATAAATGAGTTAAGTGTTTTAGGTGTAATCACACTGGGCTGCATACGGTGCGTCTCTACTCGGTTATATTTAATATATTTACTTGGGTAGATTTAGGTTGGTGGTTTCAAGAGAAAAATTGTGCAAAGCCTCTGAAGAAAGTCACTCTTTATAAAGACAGTTGTCTTGACAACGGGCAATGCCCGTCCTGCGGTGTGACTCAGTTTAACTTCGAAAGTTGGATGAAGTGGGATTACCTGCATTCGTAGCCTCTACTACACTACTCCTCCGCTAACCGGCATTAGGAAGCCTAAGATTAAGACATCCTGGGTCTCACTTTTTTGAATAAGGCCGGGCAGCCGTCTGGAACTCAACACTTTCAAAACACGATTCAAAACTATATTACTAAGCCTCTACCCCATAGACTTACTAGCAAAGAACTCAGCACAGAGGTTCGCGTTGAGGCTTAGAAAACAGGGCACTACAAAATTCAAAGGCCACTCAGCAGAAGTAATATTATGGAGCTAAACCATTCGGAAATGCACAGGTTCGAAACCAATTTATACAAAAAGTTAAAACTCCCTCCCTCCATTTGTGGAAAACCCATCAAGATGAACACCGGAAATAGGAGAAGGAGCTCGACCGAATACCCAAAGAAAGGGTGCAAGTGCAAAGTATATGTATCTATAAACGTTTGAACGGATTAAGTCACTCATTGCATCAGCTCTAAAAATGGATCACACTTGAGGGAGATCACAGAGTAAAATGAGCGAAGGAAAGGGCATCGACTCATTGCCCTACCTAAAACCTCATCAGATATGGATTTAAAATTACTGAAGAATTGGGTGATCCTATATTCTGCTGGTGGTGATCTGGTGGCCCAACATCATAAGTAACGACGATCTATACGATACGTGCCAAATTTAGCCGGTAGCTAAGATGGTAGTTGTACCACGAAAGTGGAGGTGGATTGGGCAAACGCTTCGCAAAGACACAAATGAAATCTGTCGTCAAGCACTGGATTGATTAAAATCCACAAGATGTTCGCAAAGTTAGCTGCTCAAAACTATCTTGGAAAAGAACGGTTGGAGTTTCTTGCAAAAAACAGAACCAGATGGAGGGGTTTTACTGAGGCTCTATGATCCAGTGGGAGAAACCGATAATGATGATGATGTTATTCTGCTTAGTGCTTGGTCTTCGATTGTCGCATTAGCCCTTGGATATCGGCAGCTACTTCCGAGCTGAGATCTGCATTCTATTAAAGCAAACTAATTGCAAAGATGGCAAGTTTTGTTTCTGTATACCAGGTTCCTACTCGCAATAGGATTAAAAGGAATAATTAAGCGGTGGGCTGACTGAAACCAGGGCAATATTATTATTGCTCAACGTCATATGTATCTACTCCTTTCGAACTTAGCTAGACATAAAAATAATATTGAAAGCAAACAACGGTGTAAAACAGGGCTGCCCACTGTCGCCACTTCTATTCGCGGTTACATTTAACGAAGTAATGCAGAAAGTGAAAAAAGCAGCCATAGCATTACTTCCACGCTACTCCGCCAACTACATGCCCGAACTACGCGGATGATATTTGCCTACTCTCACACAGACATTCAGGAAACGTTGGCCTGAGAAACATGGCTTTACAAGCAAATGCCTTCGGATTATATGTAAAGTCTTTTGGTTCAACACTATCCGAAATGCGGGCTTGTGGCAGATCACCGAGCAAGAACCAATCCAAAAGGTGGGAGCTCGTAAATGGCGATAGATCGGGCACACTCTCAGAAAGTACAAGGAAAGCATAAGCAGAACAGTGTTAGAATGGAGTCCGCAAAGCCACAGACGACCCAGTCGTCCACAAAATACCTGGAGGCGTTCCAACCTGCGTGATTTAGAACCAGTTAACCAAACGTGGAATGTGGCAAAGAGAATAGCAGTTAAAAGAATAAGATATAAATGTTTTGTTGAAACCCATCAACTGTCGTCTAATGGAAGCATACAGACTAGTAGTTGGAGACCCTGTGAGATAGAACTAGTATTGGTGCAAAGTGAACTATGCATAGCTTGTATCGAAGGTAACACTAAAAGCATCCTGGAGCACCTTCTGGGTTGCTGCTCAGCATTTTGCAGATCGCGACTTGGCTGTATTGGTATTGTGTTCTTCTTCTCCGTATGAGGTATTGAGGACTAGGCGATCAGAAAAACAAGCTCTCTGAATATGAAGCAAATACAGCACTCAGAAAACATTATGTTCATTATACTGCAATCGGGTTCCCTTTTTAATTTTCTTTGAATCTATCCGACCTCCGAAGAAATCTGTATAGATCTTGTGGTACTAAGGAGCCAAGGTGGTCGCTTCTTAACACATCAGTGCCAAAGACCTTAAGCCTGAGAAACTGGTCTACCATCTCATCTTCTTCTCCACATGCTGGGCAGAGTGCACTGTCTGAGATGCATACCTTTTCCAAGTGCTTTGCCCATAGAAAGTGGCCCGTTATCAGTCCAATCGGCTGCCTACAGCCCCTTAATGACAGGAGGATCTGCGACAGTCGGTCGGACATGACAGGTAACATTAGTTTTGTCTATCTGCAGCCTCTCTCATCCTGCCAAGCTCGCTTGTGGGTTAGAGTAACCCGTTCGCAAACAGTGGCTGTGCTGGCTGCAGAAGAGAGTAGCAGAATGCGCTCTGAGACCAACTTCTTTGGCCCGGAGCCCATCCTAGCTAAAGGGTCAGGGATCTCGTTACCCGCAATACCCACGTGACCCGGAACCCATGTTAGGATCAGGATATTGTGTCAGCCTGAATTTAAAGGACTCAACTAATGACGAAGATTACTTGTTTTCTAAAAATTGTCTCTGATAGTGTGGAGATCCGTGCAAAGCCAGTTCGGCTGGGTACTCTGAAATGCTTGACAAACAGATGACGAAAGAAAATATAATATATCTGGCAACATTTGACTTGGTAGCGAGCCGCACTAGTTTGTATTTCGGGGACCGTTTCTAGCATTTTGCCTAGAAACTCAATTATCTTAGGGCCGATGACGGCTTGAATGGAACCTACAGTTTTAACCCGACTCCGAACGACAAATGGTTTTTTATGAGCAGCTTTTTCATGGCAGAAATACACTCGGAGGTTTGGCATTGCCCGCCTAGGGGCGATCGCTATTAGAAAAAACTTTTTCTATCTCTTAACGGTTTCGTGCACGAATACTCGAACCCAGGCACTTCCGAATGGTAGTCACACACCAATCGACTCGGCTACAGCGGCCGCAAAATATTGACTTATAGTAAATTACATTTTTTTGGTAACAACTCTTCAATTCAATTTTGCTTCACAACATTCAAGTCGATCCAAACTCAAAATGCCTTACAATTTTCCTCAAATTTTAAAATCATCAAACCACTAATATTTAGCAGAACTTCTTTCGATTCACATTCAACTCCAACCTCCGGAATGTCAGCCAACAAACCGCACTATAATAAATCATCGCTTTTCCACCTCAAAAATGCCAAGCCAACAGCTGTGACCATAAAATCAACCTTAAAAGGCATTACATTTATTTTTTCCCAACATATTTACAAAGAAAAATTTACTTTTCACTAAAATAAAAAATACAAAAACAAATAACCACACAAAATTCTTCACGGTTACGCCATGAAATGCAAATACTCTATAAATAATACGAAAAAAAACAAAAGTTGATATAAACAAAAAAGTAAAATATGGAAAAAAACAAAAGTACTTGCGCCTAATAGTATGCAAAATATGACGCCGCGCCCACTCGCGTTGTCTGTCGCGCACGTACTCGCTCATCAAATGTAATTTGAATCCATTTGTCTAACTTGTCTGCGAGTCCTTTGGTGGGGCAACTAGTAGCTCCTCAGCAAGGATAACTTTGCTTTTACAACAAAATGAGTGAAAAAAGCCAAATGCAAATGCTAAGTACCATATTTTGTTACGGAAATCATAAATTGGCTTGGTTTTGTATGTCATTTATTATCATTATTTGTTCGAAATTACGACAGAAAAAAATGGAAAAAAGGAAATTTCAAATAAAAAGGGTGTTTTTTCACAAGAGAAAAATAAAAATAATAAACATTTATGGAGAAGGCCATCGTATCGCAAAAGTAGGCGGGTGGAGAGGTAATAGATTGGGGGAAATATTGTTCGCTTAAGAGGCTATGAGACTACATGAAATTCGCATCTGGTAGAGCTCGTCTGGTACAAAAAGGCACTGTGCTTCAAACGTTGTGCAGTTCAGGAAAAAGTACGAAATTAGCCGCGAGCTAAAATTGATTTTGGTGCTCCTATGAATGCTTCCAAAGTTTCTTTCACTCATAACTAAAAGGATTTATGCTAATCGACTGCTTTAGTATTATATATTGCAGGCAAAATTTACAGAGAAAGTACTGAATAGTCTCCTTCTCTGAAAGGTCCTTACAGCTTCTGCAATTGGGGTTAAATAGTCATCATCATAATGCCATTACAGTCCGGGGTGCACCATTGCCTCCTCTACAATATG
Organism: Anastrepha ludens; assembly: GCF_028408465.1. Classification (NCBI taxonomy): domain Eukaryota; kingdom Metazoa; phylum Arthropoda; class Insecta; order Diptera; family Tephritidae; genus Anastrepha; species Anastrepha ludens. The sequence goes on from NC_071501.1 coordinate 115,824,590, forward strand.
CCTCAATTTTTTTCGACAGAGTGCTTTCGCTCTATGTTGTGAGACTCTCATCTTTCGTATATTATCTTCTACGTCTTGCAGGCATCGTCGCCTTGCCCGGAGAGGCCGCCTTTGCTTTTTCAGGATTTGCTTCAAAAACTTTTTTGGCTGCTCTCTCGCTGCTTTTCGTGGCAATCTTTGTGACTTTATAAAGCACGTCACATTTCGTTCCGGGAATAAAACACGGTTATACCGTATACGAATCGTATAGTGCCGAATATTTTTCTTAGAATTTTTCTTTCAAATCGCATCAGTAAATTCACGTCATTTACTTTAAGGACCCATGTTTCGCAGCCGTAGGAGAGGTTTTGTACATCTGGAGCTTTTGTTCGCTTGACATCAATGAAGACTTCATAAGTTTGATATGGCCAAAGTTTCCCTGAATACCGTGTTGTATTGATAAGGACGGATCCTTATTTATGCTTTGGTGCCCGCTGGTCTTATAGCTTGCACTACAAGCATGAAAACGTTCTGAAAAGCCTCCCTATTTATCGCAAGGATTTAGTCGTAAACTTAACTTTTCTGCGTGAGTGTGGATTGTCTACTGACCGATAAACACCGCTACGAGTTTGGAAATTGAATGGCGCAGAGTCCCTAGATCTTTTTGAGTCCTTCGTCTATTGTTCTGGGGACGCAGGATTTTTGAAATAGCACATGAAGAAATGGAGCTCCATCCTTTTCTGCGCTTTTCTGAGAAAAAATTGCGCACATCCACTTTAACAACAATCAGAAGGATGTCATTGACCGGGTAGGAGATGACTAAGACCAGTTCAGTGGACCTCTTCCTGGCAAGCTCATCAGCAATTTCATTTCCCTCTATGTTCCTATGTCCTCGAACCCAGATCAGAGAAATATTACCTGCTTAACCAATAGATTTGATTTCCTCCTTACAGGAGCTGACTAGTTTGGATCTGCATCATTGCCTTGTCAGAAGCTTGATCGCGGCTGGAGTATCGGAAAAAATGTGAATATAGGGTTTTTCAGTAAGAGCGCTTCAACTTTTGAACTTTTTTGAATAAAACACAAACGGTTTGACTTTTTTAACTAATTTTTTTTTATTATCGAGTTTGAAGATATACATTTAAGTATGAAATTCGATTTCTTTTGCATGACCACCGCGTGCACGTTTTACGAAGTCCAATCGTTGAACCCAATTTTCGACCACTCTTTTGCATAAATCGGCCGAAATTCCAGCAATTTCGCGTTCAATATTGGCTCTGAGCTCACAAATCGTCGCCGGCTTGTTACTGTAGACCAATGACTTCACATAACCCCAAAACGGGACGGCTTGTTAAATGGACCGTAAAATGGCCGTAATGCTCTTAAAGTACCAGCAACAGAACGATTATTTTCATAAAAAATTTGCACGATTTGCAATGGTTGCTCAAGTGTGTAGCGTTCCATGATGAAATGTATACTAATGAAGTTTACAAATGACAAGCGAAAAATAAAAATATTGCGTCGTTCGCCCTCCCTATTGGAAAAAAGTTAAAGCGCACCTATTGAATAACCCTATATCACCCTCGCTCCCACGTTTCTAAGCATTTTTCCTGCCTGTAGGATCGCAAAGACCTCGCGTTTTCTCAACTAACCTTTAACATTACTGGCCATTTTATAGTGGCGGTAAACACATTTTCGTTCTCTCAAGCGATTATTAAACTCTCGGGACGATATATTATAAGCACACCTAATATTCGCTTAAAAAGTTCTTGAATTCTTTTGAGTTCAAATGATAATTATCAAATAAATTAAACAAATTTTGGTTTGACGGATGGGATGGCTGAGGAAAGAAAAAGAGTCAAAACGCAATTTAAAGTGAGCAAGAATTTATCGTCTCGATTTGTAAAGCGTAGTCTATTGGCGAGACGGGAAAGCGGCCCTAAATTGTACATTCACGAATGGTTTTCTTTAAGAGTGAACCTCTCTAAGCTATCTCTGCTCGCACTTACTAGATCCTCTTGAAGAGGTGGACTGCAAATAACCTTCGAATTGAGAATATTCTGACCAAGAGATAATCAAATCTAATTCAGTAATAGTTTTTCCTATTCCAATTATAGTGGCTGGTTGGTTGATTGGTTAAAGTGGTGATTCAGAACCCAACTAGCGCTTCCGCACCATTCTATTGACACATCTTAGCTACCACTTTACAGCGTGAGTATTTCTAGTTTGTGCGGTTTAGGAACCTTATTAGGTTGTGAACGTCTAAGCCAGACAGTTCTTTGTGACTCTTGATTAGTGGTGCCCAGAATTAACATGGAAAGAGAAACAGAGCATGCACAGAGGAAATGGAAAAACGTTTACTTTCTCTCTCGTTGTTTACAACTGTGACCGTGTGTGTTGTGAGGGATGCCCATTTTGGTTGCTTGTTCCCCGATAGACCAGAAGCCCATTTTTCGTAACGTTCTGCTAACTCCAAGGTAGCCATCTTCTTGATGATCTCCATATCAACATACCGGAGTAACATGTGTCAAAGCATTAAAAGCCTTCTTAGGACCTAGAAGCACCGAACATAATTGCACAGACTGATCTTTAAATTCTACTTAGTAGAGAGAGCTTTCCACCAAACTACCGATCCCTATGATAAAATTGGTCACACAACTGCCTTATAGAACCATCTTCTTCCAAGCATACGTTTGCAGGCATACAGAGCAATTTCTGCTTTCCTTTTAGTGACAGTACGATATCCGTTTTTTTTGTTTACAAAGGAGGAAGCATCGAAAGCCTTTACCCAGGCAGTGTTGGACTTTAACATGAACTGTTTAATAAATCGTCGCGAGGCGATTTGGGAACTATGCTCTACATCAGTTACTGTTCGTCGGGCAGTCCGCTTAAAGTTCAGTAATCTTCCCACAGTTTTATTTGTTTCTGCCGGAAACCACCCCAATTGGGCCTGCCCGCTCCCTGCCTCTATACTAGGCTCATGTCGACTTCAAAAGAGTGTTTCTTTATCTACTTGTAGTATCATATACTTAGCTCACGCTGACCTCGTAAACTCTTTTATGCGTGCTTTAATGTAGGCCGCATATCGGTGATTATTGGCGAAATCTTTTCCTACACATATTTGGAAGTCTTCGTGATATCGACTATGTTTTCTGGCATTATTGGGTCTGCTGAGAGTGAGGCTAAATTTTATTTTCTAGGCGCACATTGTGGGCATACAAAAAACACATGGCTTGCAAAATCCTATCCATAGCATACCGGACATATAGGCGACTCACATAGCCTAAAGCGATATTCATAGGTACTTCTGGTGGCAACTACGACTTGTCAGAAATTGTGTTAGCTGTAAGTTGAGCTCACTATAGCTTTGATTTAACAGTCTTTCGCTGTTTGAGATTAGCGTATAGGTTCACCCATAGTGGTAGTGCGATAGTATCATTATCTTTATGGGGCTTGGAGTGTACCCTCTGGAGCGAATATTTCAATTGAGTTAACCTAGCGTAAGTCATTGAATACCTTTGACTTCTTCTATGAAAAAGTTGTAAAAATACTTCTCCAAACTATTAAAAAACCATCATTAACATTTCTTTTTTCATCTAATTGAAGAAAGTTCAGCTCAGAAGCTTCTGACGACAATGAAGATAATTCTGGCGTCAATTAGGAGAAGAACCCCAAAATGTTCAAAGATAATCTGCGGTGGAGCTTCTGTAATTTTTCGGGCTTTTTTTGCAGGCCACAACCTTTTAGTAACAGAAATTGTATCTACAAGAATATTCAGGAACTACAAGGTGGAGCAAAATTAATCAAAACATTTTTTTCTTTATTTATAATAGCAAAAAAGTTATTGACAAAAAAATTGGAAGCTTAATTTTGCAGCAATAGCCAGTTACTGAAAAGTAGTTGGCTTTCATATATGGAGAAAAATATAGATTTCAAAAATTGTATGTATGGAGGTTAAGTCTTTGAGGTCTGAATCTGCACGTTTACTACACTCCTTTGGACTTTAAATTTTATTTTATCGCTGTCTAGGAAAGACTGCAACGTATTGATTGGAGTACTGACGATTGGAGGGCACACTCCACACCACGCAGCCAAAATGGGATTACTCCAGAGTAATGCAACGAAGCAAAAGCTAAGGGTACTTTGAAACACCTACTTCGCCACTGCCCTGCTCTTTGTAGGACTCGACAAATGAGCCTAGGATCAGCATACTTATACATCCTTGAAATATTGCGGACAAAAGGCTGAACGGCTTTTTAGAACTCAATATCTTCGCCGCCAAATGGCACCGGCAACACAGTGGATCCTAGTGGTCTAACTGAGATCTTTTTACAGATCAGCCAGCTCTACCTAAGCTAACCTACACTCCTTCCGCCCCGTTTATATTAAAAATATTTGAACTAAATTCTATATTATTTAAAGTCGAAAATCAATAGATCATTTTTTGCGGCATTGGGAGAAAAAGAAAAACAGGCTCACAATAAAGCAGATACAAACGAGTATATCCGCCGCCGGGCATTCAAAGATGGCCATTTACACGCGCAGACTGCGCTTCGCCAGTAGTGGCAATATTTTACCCTAGCGGTCGCACAGCGGGCATATCAGACTCAAATCAAACACTGCTATTTTTTCAGCCAGTCTGTGGGTGTGACTGCGTGGGCGCGTCTATTATACAGCCCTTCCACCCACTCGCGCATAGCGGGAGATTTTGGCAGCAACATCGGTAATATTCTCATTTTACGCTACTTATGTGTGTTGCATGAATTTATTACAACAACAAATACGTGCAACTACAACAGAAACAATAAGCGTTTAATAACAAATATTTTGGCGGCAGCGGTGGCTTGCTTGGGATATCTGAAAAGAATTGGAGAAATGGGAGAAAAATATATTAAGACATATTATTTTTATACGCGTCTAGGGATTTTTTTTCATTCTTTTTCTCTTTTCCAAACGTTTTTAAATACATCTTTGTGCCATTTTTGTTTTTTTTTTGTTTTGCTTTCGTTGTATGTGTATGTTTGTACCGTTAAATGTATGCCTCTACATAATGGAAACGCGTGTATTGATTTCACTTATTGGGGCGTTTGGCTTTATTTACTTTATTCATATTTTATTTTCATCCTCCAGCAATTCTCTTTGTGGAAGGGAATTCATAGAAAGCTTTAAGCGCAACTTTTGTATTTTCAGACTCTGCTGTTGCCAGATTTCTTTCATCCATTGCATTTATATAATATGCTCTGTGTTAATTTTTGATTTTTTATTGACTTCCTTTGGCCGAACGTTAGCGTTATTGATATAGAAGCTTAGCCGCTTATCGTGAGTGCTTTTTATATGCGAGCGAATTGTGGGATTAGCGCTGGTATGCTGAGCAGCTTCTATGCTAAAGTAGGCAAGGGAGGGAAGATAAAGTCGAGAATTGGAGAAATGATTTTGTGTTTAATATCTGAGCTCTTCTGCTTAATATTATCCACTCTATAGGCACTTGCTTTGATATTTTTCACGAAATCTTAAATGTCAATAGATTTGCTATTGGATGAATGGATATTTTGGATAAGATTTGACTGTTATGTGCAATGCAGTATGAATAAAGAAAATTTATTAGCAGAGTTCTGATGCATTGAAAATGCAGGGATGGTAATTGAAGCTCAGAGCTAAAAAAATATTAAATAATTTGCTCAGGAGTAATAATTGTTTGCCGATTTTTAATAATCAGCCTTTATGATATTTTTTCTTAAAATTATTACAAACTATTCTACTTTTGGAGGTAAATAAAGGGTCATTTAAAATAGGTTGTTTTGAATATCAGAAATAAGCATAAAAAAAGTATCGCGAATTTTGTGTTTTTTCAAAAATTATTTATTTATTCATTAATATATATTATATTTAATCTCCTTCAAAGTAATTCCCATGAAATATTATGCACTTGTGCCAACGTTTTTTCCAATCTTCGAAGCACTTCAAAAATCAATTTTCTTATCTTGTTCAGCTCCTCTTTCGGAGCCGTCTTTATCTCGTCAATTGTAGTGTAGCGTCGCCCCTTCATGGGCCTCTTCAGTTTCGGGAACAAACAAAAGTCACAGGGGGTCAGATCTGGGGAATACGGTGGCTGCGGCATCATTAGTGTGTTGTTTTTGCCCAAAAATTCGCGCAGGGGCGTTATCGTGGTGCAAGAGCCAATTTTCGTTCTTCCACAAATCCGGGCGTTTCTGGTGGATTGGCGGATTGCTTCCTGCAAATTGCGCATAACATGCAAGAAATATTCCATATTGACCGTTTTACCCTGTGGCAAGAACTCATGATGCACAACGCCCCTACAATCGAAGAAAACGGTAAGCAAAACTTTTACATTCGACCGAACTTTGCGCGCTTTTTTCGGTATTGGTTCGTGTGGCAGCTTCCATTGAGATGATTGAGCTTTGGTTTCCACATCATAACCATAAACCCACGATTCGCCAGCAGTTATGACCGTCTGGAGCAAATTAGAGTAGACGCGATCAGAGTCCAACATCTCATTAGCAATGTTCATGCGGTGCTGCTTTTGGTCGAAACTGAGCAGTTTTGGTACGTATTTTGCGGCGTTCATGCCCAAATCATTGACAAAAATCGAATGGCACGAGCCAATCGATATGTGTAGATCCACCATTTTCTTCACCTCATCAATTTCTTCGTCTGTTGTTGAAGTGCTCGGGCGTCCGGCACGCTTTTCGTCGTTCCAATCTTCTCGGCCTTTTGAGAACATTTTGTACCACCTATAAACGTTGTTCTCCGTATGACACAGTCAACATTCGGAATGCATCCGCGCACTTAATTTCGTTTTTCACACAAAACTTGGTACAGGTTCTTTGGTCCATCTTTTTGAATAGGTAAAAATCGAAGACGAGCCGAAACACGTGGAAGCAAAGCAGCTGTCGACAATTAACTGAACATTCAAAATGGCCGAACTCGTCGGCATGAAAGAGAGACATGAGCACCAACATATCGCCACAAAAAAATCGAAATTCGAATATACGTAAACTGCGAAAATTCAAAATTCGCGACACTTTTTGAAGACACCTCGTAAATAAAACATGTAAAATTCATTCAGGTTTCAAAGAACCCTTTAAGATGCAGGCTAACCGTATAAGGCAAAACATTGAGTAGGTCATGGAATTCAATTACCTGAACGGCAAAAATAACATCTTGAAAGAATTTCGTGTATGAAGCGCGAAATCAATATAAAAACGCCGTACGGGTGTCCGGGTGTTTATGCGACATTATTGGGAATGGGAATAAATGTCCATCCTTTCTTAGCCAAAGTTGCGAATTATTTAAAGAACTAAATAAGCCACGATATTGTGTGAAATATGTGCCATTGGAAGCTACAACTTGACTCCAACTTTCAGGCAGCATACGGATTCCTCTGACGAAAAATTCGACTTATTTTGATTTGACCCAATCATTGGACTGAACAATAAAGGCTGACTGCATTGATCCGAACAGATGATAATCCGTATGGTATTCCATATGGTACTCAATTGTATGTAGAAAGTTGGCGCTGGTATCAGGTATCAGCTGTACATTCCGCTCCGACCATTTCTCTTCAACAACATATGCGCCCTTGTTCCCCGTGATAAAATCTCTCAAATTCACTTTTTACAAGCTACTCCAATTCTATGGGCAATAAAATCAAAATCCTCTTTAATTTCTCCCCACAGACAGGTTACCAGCAAATTTTTATCGCGGCACACTTCATTCAACGCGAAATAAACGTTTCCAGTCTTGAAACATCGAAAATTTTATTAACTGCAAAATCTTATTTGCATCTTTATTTTACATAATTTCCAAAAAGCGCTTGCGTTAAGCCATTAACCCACCAACAACCCCGACCACCACAACGACACCCATTTCCGGCCATCAAATCTATAGCTTCTTCGAGGCTTGGAATTCGCAAATAATTTCTTTTCGCTTTTCCACTTGTTAACCTTTGGCAAACTGCAGGGGATGATGAAATTCGATTTGCGCGAACCGTTAATGCAACTGTCAATGGCAGCGAGAGTGAGCAAAACAAAGAGTATACAAAAAAAAATTAAATATAAAAATAAAAATGGTAACAGGCAGCAGCAAATGAAATAAAAAAAAGACAACAAAAATTAGAACAACACGCAAACGAAATAAAAGAAAAACAAATTTCACGCTTCATCTCATGAAACTGCGAAACAAAACACAAACGCAACAACAATGATTGGAATACGAAAAATTTGCATACGAAAAAATGAAAATGGGAAAGGCAACACGATGACATTAAATGCGCTGCTACAATTGCTAAGTGCCACTTGCCACATGTCACATAGTGCGGCAACGCCCTATAGCAGAGAAAATTCGTCATAATTCGACGCGTCTTAGGAATCAGAAAACAAAAAAAATACGGAGCACTCAATCGTGACTTTTGCCAAAAACAAAGCGAGCCCTCTGCCACTGGCTGGTATCATCGCCTCATCCAGCGTTCATCCGGAAGCGATTATGTTACTAAAACCTCCCTGCCGCCGCGACGGTTTTGCGGTTTGCACGCATTTCCCTGTCACGCTGTGACGTATCAAATCAGGCTTGCCTAATCAATATGCAATTGCTGACTGACACTTTTACTTCACCCCCACCACTCCGCATTTTGTTTAAATTGTAAATTCATATTTTCCTCGTTTCATATTCAAATTTTGTTTTCCTAATGCCAACAATAGTTGCTGCGCCGTAACAAATTTTTATTTGTTTTCCTTCGATTATTTTTCGACTTTGACATTTTTACGAGCCAACGCGCCCATTCGTGCCATTTTCATTGCTCGTCCTTCTCCACAACAGCATCTGTTTGAATGCTGCATGAATCCCTGCATCTGCATGCCGCTCGTTGGGTGTCCTATAAGTGGATCGCGTAGTCTTTTTGCTGGTTTAATTTTACGCTGATTGGTTTTATGTTGTTGTTGTTCGACTGCTTATGGTATGTTTTCGATTTTGCCTGTGCAAATACGCGCCGAGTGCGATAAGCCATTGCGCAACTTAAAATTGTAAATAAATACCACTAAAGTGGAAAAAACTCAATGGCTGCTTGATGTGAAACAACGATTAATGGGTATTCGGGTGGGGAGAAATGAAGCGGTAGGAAATTGACGAAAAGTTAAGGAACTGGTGTGGGAGAATATTGGAATATATTGTAACAAAAATGATAGTAAGAAAATATATATCGTCCCAAGTTTAGCTGCAGACCTCACTTTTAAGGAGCTATAAAGAACGAAATAGTTTTGTACAAATTGAATAGTAATTTTTTAAAAACTAACAACAATTTATTAAATTATTGTCATTTCTCCTTATTATGATAATATTCGTATGGCTCTATTACGTATGGAACAAAATATTGGCCAAATGGCTGCCGCGGCCTTGGCGGCACACTTCCAAACACCACCAAATGCAAATAGTTCCTTACCTACGACGTACACCTTTTCTTTCAAATAACCCCAAAGAAAGAAGTCCAACGGTGTCGTTGACGTTTAGGTGTGGTTCACATTAAACATCGGCCCTTGAAATTTAAACACCCTTTAGTACGGCCGACGGCCGTCAACATTATAATCACCATCTTTGAAGCGACGGAACCAATCTTGGCACGTTGTTTCACTTAAACCAACATCTCCGTTTTTTTCGAACGAAAGAGGAAAATCAACACTTCCCGCAAATGACAATTATTCGGTACACAATCAGACCTTTTCACGAAACCAAAAGTATACGATACCAAAACAAAATCACTAATGTGTCGAAGCAGTTTGTTTACCATATGTCTAAGCTTGGTTTATGACGTTTAGGTTATGTTAGAATCGACTAGCACACATGCTGGCGACATCTATTGACAAACAGCGAAAACTTAATTGCGCATCTATCGTTACGGATTTGAACTAGGTATTATTTGAAGAATGGTAACACTTAGCTGTCATCTGATTTGACAGAAAATTAGTTTTACTCTTCCGCTGAACGAAAATGGTTGTGTATACGCTCAAAGAACGCTGGGAATTATTGCGACATTACTTTGAAAATCGTGGTAATGTTGCAGAATGTGTACGAAAATTACGTACGGCAATGGGAAGAAGAAAAGCACCGAATGAAGCGTATGTGCGTTACTTTGCGAAAAAAGTAAGAGAAACTGGGTTAACAAACCAACGCGTGACCGACCAAAAACCGTGCGTACACCCGAAAATATTGCTGCTGTGGCCGAGACTGTTCGTGAATCACCAGGAACATCAGTTCACCGTCGTTCTCAACAATTGGACATTTCGGAGACATCATTGAGACGAATTTTGCGGTTCGGCAGCTGAAGCAAACCGACCACCCAATGCGCTTTCGCTTCGCTTCATGGGCTTGGGATCGACTTGAAGAATATGAAGACTTTGACCGAAAAATCATCTTTTCGGATGAAGCTCATTTCCATCTCGGCGGGTATGTTAGCAAGCAAAATTGCCGCATTTGGGGCTCAGAAAACCCGCACGCTTTCGAAGAAAAGTCGATGCATTCACAACGAGTCACTGTTTGGTGCGGATTTTGATCGAGAGGCATCATTGGTCCATTTTTCTTCGAAAATGAGCGAGGAGTGGCCGTAACCGTCAATGGAGAGCGTTACCGGGACAAATTTTTGGTCCGAAAAATTGAAGAGGAGGATATTGGTGGCATTTGGTTCCAACAAGATGGCGCTACTTGCCACACAGCGAATGCTACGATCTATCTTTTGCGCACTGTCTTCGAAGATCGCATTATCAGCCGAAATTCTGATATCGTTTGGCCGCCTCGGAGCTGCGATTTGACGGCGTTGGATTATTATCTTTGGGGTGCCGTCAAAGACCAGTGTTATGCCAACAAACCAGCAACAATTGATGCACTGAAGACCAACATACGCGATGTCATAGCTGAAATACAGCCGCATACAATCGAAAATGTGTTGAAAAATTGGACCGAACGTATGGGATGGTGCATGGCTAGCCGAGGCAGCCATATGAATGAAGTTGTGTTCCATCATTAACCGGAAGGATTGTACTTCAAAATAAAAAAAAAACAGTTCGGAAAAATATTGAGTAGTTTCTTATTTATAGCATTTTTAATTCCGTAAAGTTATATGGCGGACCCTGTATATATTGTATAAAGGGTGGTTAAGTTTCAAGGGCCGATGTTGATTTTGAATTAAGTACAATTTTTTTTAGCAAATTATTAGCATTTCTCCTTATTATGATAGTATTGATACGGCTCAAATACGTACGGCACAAAATATCGGCCAAATGGCCACCGCGGCTTCGGCGGCACACCTCCAAAAACCACCAAATGCAAATAGTTCCTTATCTAAAGGGTGGTTAAGTTTTAAGGGCCGATGTTGATTTTGAATCAAATACAATTCTTTTAGCAAATTATTATCATTGCTCTCTATTATGATAATATTGGTATAGCTCAATTACGTATAGAATAAAAAATATTGGCCAAAGTACCGTCGCAACCTCGGCGGCACACACCTCCATCCGAGGGTCCAAATTTTCGATGACGCTGAGGCATAATTGAGGTTATATGCCGTAATGTGCCGAATAATCTCATCCTTTAGCTCTTAAATTGTTGCTGCCTTATCGACGTACACCTTGGCTTTCAAATAACCCCAAAGAACAAAGTCCAACGGTGTCATTGACGTTTAGGTGTGGTTCACATTCAACATCGGCCCTTGAAATTTAACCACCCTTATATACAAAATTGCAACAATTTTACTATTTCTAGAGGTGCAGAAGAAATTTGTATAGCAAATGGCCATAATGTGTTTGTTGTTGTACTGTATCTACATTGCATTCGTATTCACAAGAAAATGTTTAAAATGAAAAAGATTTTGCAGATAATCCGTTCAAATCAATTTTCATCTCATTTACAAAATACTTTATTCTGCTAAATTTCACCGTTTAATTGCTTTACAACAATTTAAGCTCATACATTAAGCAAATCTCAAAAACACCCACCACTTAGCCGTACTTGGAATTGCAAAAAAAAACCACTTCTACTTACAACAATTATGCTGGTAAATCCCCACAAAAACCCACACAGCGCATACACACACTCACTAAAGCACACATCCTTACTCATCAAAGCATCAATATAATCATCATTGCCAGCAACAACATCTAGTTCTGACGTACAGTCAGCCGCCAGTAGCACAGCCGTCCACACCATCACCAGCAGCAGCAGCAAACAGCTAGCAAAGCAAAGATTTCCAAGTACAAAAATTTTAAGCCTCAAATTGAAATCTCGGAAATTAATCATTTAGCGCACGCAATTAATCCAACTCAAATGACTGCCAACATATCGACGGTGACGTGTGTAGCCTGGCGTGCTTACAGGCAAAACGTATCCTTGCAATAAATTTAGCACATCGTGTTAATTTGCAATTCCGATTTCAATTTCACAAATTTTAAATGTGGCTGTACTCACACATACATACATAGAGTACTTCACGCATTCATACATAGATTTACAAACAGCGGGAGTCCAGTGTAGACAGCAGCGACGAGAGACGGGAAGCAACTTATGGGCTGGCGACCACAGAAATCCCGGTAACCGCAATTGCAGCCAAATATCCCAACCGAAGAGCCTTGATTGTGGTGGTGCAAAGCTCCCACTCAATCATTTATTGTGTCACTCACTCCACAACCAACACTCAATCGACAGTCACTCAAATAGCAATTGGTGCCACTGAGCGATTTCCAATGAACCATTTGCATGGCGAAAACCCTTACTGCTGCTATTAGCCTAGGCTGGTAACAACCTGGGCTTAGGTATGAATATCTATGACCGCCACTGCCACTGCTGCTGCCTCTATGTAGTAGCCTTCAAGCAACCAATCCTCTCACTCACACATGCCATCCATCTCCAACGCTAGCTGCGTCCATCTGTCTGTCGTACTCGTTAAATGTCTGCCTTGCTCATTCAATTGTGTGTCCATCCATTTGTCCAATCATTCAACCGGAAGGTATTCCGGATGACACACATACGACTGGTCATCAATCGGTAGGTAGGCAGGCATCGCAAAAAAGTGGGGTGCCACTGTGTGAAATTGTGAAGTTGACTTCCGTTGTAGAGCCGAGCGTCGAGCTAAGCTACATAACATGAGTATGTATGTATGTATGCATGGACGTTGGTCACTTGTTTGTCGTAGTGTTTGTGTTTGGCGTGATTGTGTTAGTTCCGGGATTGCTGGCGGGTCAGCCACATGTGGCGGCAATAAAACACCCGCATGGACACTTCCGTGACACATGCAAATTTTCATACTGCCACAAGCGCATACAAATAAACATACATACATACTCATGCACACTAAGTTGTGTCTTCTTTTATCACAAACAGAACCGCTCAACAAACCTCCTGCCCAATCCACCGCCTCACCATTACTGCTGCTGTTATTCGATATTCCCTTGCATTGCCTACATCGCCCCGGGGACTTAATTCATCTGCCTTAATTTGGCAATTTCTCGCAATTCGGAACCGACATTCGGATTTGATCAATTAATTTGGATAACACCGGTCATTTATCATGTGAGAAGCGTAGCGAGGCGCACACTCACACGACATTCAACCACTCAGTGGTGTTGCTGCTGTGCTGCTGTTGTGCGCTTGGCGGGCGAAAAAGGGTTCGCGCTTGTCCGCGACGACACGCGCTGGCAGGTGATTTACTTTGGTAGAGCGCTTGGAACGCAAGGGTTCACTCGTTGATATGATTTGTTTGGATTTCATTTATGCACTTAATCATACTCATTTGTGTGGGTTAAAATTTGTAATTCTTTTCTTTCGAATGAGTTATGTAGAATTATTTGCTGGATTGCGCTACGCCGCTGGTTTGATTAAAATGAGAATTAAATTTAAGTGACGCAATATAAAGTCTCAGCAATACCTATAATATGTATTGGAATAAACTCTAAGAGTAGAGAAATTTAAGATAGCTGCTATCCGCTGCCTGACTTGCGTAAAAATGATACACAATTAAAAAAAACAATTTTTTAATGAGAAAGACAAGTAATTTCTATTTTTAGTACCCATTTTTTTGTTTCTATTTTCAGTGACAATTAAAAATTCGAATAGATAAACAGTTGGCTCATCTATTAAAACATAAATCACTTCATTTTCACTTGTTTTTTACCGAATTATGTGTTTTATTATAGCTGGGTGCTCACTTTCGGCGTTAATGAAGGTCGAATGCAGTTGGCAGTTGGAAGAACGCAAAATGTAGGTGCATTTACTTTATATTATAAGACAATTCCAACGCTATTCAAAAAATACCTTTTAATTAAAATCTTCTAAATCATAATTTGCGTGAATATATCCTAATACTTCATTCATCTGTACTACAATTAAAAAACAGAAGTAAAAAATAATAATGATAATAAACACAGCAGCAGTTTTTATGCAAATTTAGTAAATTCTAGATATGTTAATATTTACACGGTAACATAAATCAGAGAATGTTACTACTCAGCGTAATTAATTGCCTACATTGTTTCTCTATGCTCTGTACGTATTAGTTATTTAACATTACAGCCAACACTAACATTAACATTAGCACTTATACCAGAGAATGTTAATGCAAACTGAGCTCAAAGTAAGAGTTATAGCAGAGAATGTTAACAATCATTATCTTACCTGCCATAACTCTTACTTTGAGCTGTACTCAGTTTGCATTAACATCACTAGAGCGCTCTAATTTGTGATTTGCAAGTGCGCAGCGCTGTTATATGGGCGCATATGTTCGATTATATAGAAACTTCAAGATACAGGAGTTAAATTTTTAAGGAATATTAACATTTGTTCTTGTGCATAAGACAGTAAGAAGCCTATACAGAATCTATATATAAGCGAAATTTCAAATGAAAGATATCGGTAAAGCCTTTCTTCGCTTTTCCGAACAGGAAAAAAGTGACTTTCAACGTATACATATATTTTGTATAGATTAGAGCCAAACAGCTTGAGATGCAGATGGGTTGGGGGGCTAGAATTTGCCCGCGGTAACGGATGCTTGTCGTAAGAGGCGACTAAAATCCACTCCTCAGCCTGTTAGCCATGAGCATTAACTCAACCGCAATAGGCTGATCGAAACGGGTACATAAACAGCTTGATGACGATGGGAACACTGCCGTCATTGGAGTGTCTAACTACCTAACAGTTTTCCTGGCAGACATCAGGATCGAGACCAGTAAAATTCTGATTACGGCATACTGGACATGACTTAGAACTGAGGCAATTGGGCTGAGATGTGTTTCCCTGCAACCTTAATAAACGGCTTGAAATCCCGTGGAAACGGCGTGCAAAACGGAACACCATCTCCTCCATCCTATTAAAACCTTGGCAGGTCTTAAGATACGTTCAATGATCCTAACCACTAACACTGGGTGTAAAGATTGAGTTGAGATGACTCCCCATTAATTCCGGTTGCGGTTTGGCTCCGAACTTTGGACCCCATAAGGGCCAGAGTCAACCCTTGCATGACCTCTCTGCTTGCATAAATAATCATGGAGCCTTTTAGGAAACTACATACACCATCTGAGATAGCGGTCTTAAGTTTGGACCCAAAAGCATGGATAAAATTAACGAAACACAAAACACAAAACCAAAAACAAACACCAAATGCAAATATCTTTAGAAGAAGCTCGATTGTGATGAAATAGATCAGGTGATCATCAATCAGATGATGGAACATTAACTACGGTTATTCAATTTTCATTGCGGGTTTGTTGAACTTTTTGAAGCGGAGAATAAGCCTGCGATTTAATATGCTTTCACTTAGGTTAAAATAAAAAATCAAGTAATGCAATGTAAATGTTTGCAATAAAGGTAGATATGTATGGATTGATTTTCACATTAAATTAAAAATAAAAGAAAAACGTTCAAACATATCCTTTTTTGCTAAATAAAGGGAGATTTTTTAAGAGCCATAAGAAAGTTTTTCAAAAAAACACACGTAAAATTCAGAAAAATGTATGAAATTTTTATTTAAATCGATACTAAAGTCCATATAAGTCTCATTCTATATACAACTGCGTTGAGGCATCGAAAGGCAGGCTACCAAGTGCGTTGTGCCAATATTAAAACGACAACAATATAATATAACTTCAAACTAACAAAGATGATATCATATCGCGAGTGATATCCGGTGGTCGTATATGAATATATATCGGTCACTAAGCTATCGCAAAACAAATAAATTCAAGTGTAACTATGTTTAATGTGAATGTGGCAAAATGAGTGTCAATAACATTATAACGAATACACCAAATGAGTATATACTCAGTCAGCAGAACCAAGCGCTGTTTCAAGAGAATTATCAGCGCAGCCAAAATGAACAACAACTATACAATCAATGGCAATATGCTACCAATGGATGGCAAATTGCAAACAATGAAATCATCCGATTGAATGCTTTCACATCGGATTTACAAAAACAAATAGATGAACTGAAGGCAAATCTATTAAAAGGGAGACCAGGTACTCCCTTTTTGATTGCTACAAGATCAGCAACCCCTGCTTCATCAAGACCAAGTACACCAACCCATGTTAATGGCGAAAATATTGAGTATCATACAGATGAGGATGAGCTGGCTAAAGAAACTGAGTGGATAAGGGTTAAGCATAAAACCAAAAAAAGGAAAATGAATACAACACCCTCTCCAGTCACTCCCAAAAATAAAAATAAAAACAAAAACAGCCAAACTAATACCAAAGAAAATAAAAAAGAACCGATGCCACCACCTATTATACTGGAGGATATCACATCATATGAAGTTCTCTACAATCAATTAATATCCACAATAAATGCAGATGCATTTCAAACAAAAATTATTAATGATACAACTGTAAAAATCAATTGCATAGATTCTGAAGCATACAGAATAGTAGTTGGAACATTAAACAGAAATGGAAACTCATTCCACTCTTATGAAAATAAACAAACTAGAGTGATTAGAGTTATGGCAAAAAATTTGCATCACACTTGCAACCCAGAAAATATAATGAAAGATCTGATATGCAAAGGATATAAAATAAAGGCAGCAGTAAATAAGCTAGCATGGAAGAAAAAAACTCCTCTTAATATGTTCATGTTGTTTTTTGAAAATAATGAAGATATTGAGAGAATATACAAAATCACAAATATACTAGGCTGTCAAGTAGAAATTGTGCCGATTAAGGGAACTAAACTTGTCCCGCAATGCAAAAATTGCCAAACATATGGGCATACCAATAAATATTGCAGCAAACCAGCCAGATGCGTTAAATGTGCTGGTCGACATCATACACAAGAATGCAACAAAACAAAAGAACAAGCGCCAAAATGTGTTCACTGCGGAGGAGATCATCCGGCCAACTACAGAGGATGTATTGTAGCAAAAGAGTTGCAAAAAGTGAGAAACAGCAAGATCCAAAAACCTAAAACTAATAGTAATAATAAAGCCAATAAAATTATCCTTAAGCAAGCCCCAGTTATGCAAACTGAAAATAAAATTAAGGGCACACAAAATAAATTGTCATATGCTGCTGTCACTAAGTTGAATACAGCAGAAAAAAATGTGACTGACAATCAAAACAATAATATCAGCCAAAGTCTACAACTCATTCTGAACAAAATGACTATACTTGAAAAATCATTTTCAAACATGAATGAGAGAGTGATCAAATTGGAAAGTAGTAACAAAAAAACTACTTCCAAACCTAAAAGGAGATAATGGCCAATACAATTAAAATTATGTCATGGAATGCAAATGGACTGCTTAAACGTCAAGCTGAGTTACAAGCAATCCTAGACATAAATAAAGTAGATGTGTGCCTAATATCAGAAACACATCTAACTAATCAATCGTACATTAAATTTCGAGGTTATAAAACATATCGCACAATTCACCCAGAAAATACTGCAAAGGGTGGAAGTGCAATAATTATAAAAGAAAATATATATCATCACGAAGAAAACAAATTTCAAGCAGAAGATATACAAGCAACTATGTTAAGTATTAAAACTAAAAATCAAAATATTACCATAGCTAGCTTATATAGTCCCCCAAAACACAATATCAAACAAGAACGTTACTTTGAACTATTCAGAGCTGTTGGAAATCGATTCATCATAGGTGGTGATTATAACGCTAAACACACACATTGGGGATCGAGACTCACAACAACAAAAGGAAAAGAATTGCTAAATGCAATACAAACATACAAGTGTGACGTAATTTCTACAGGGAAGCCCACCTACTGGCCCACTGATCCTGACAAAGTTCCAGATCTAATAGACTTTTTCGTCACCAAAAACCTAGGAAGTAATTATATGCAAATAGATGAAATCTTAGAGTTAAACTCAGACCATTCGGCAATAGTATTAACACTAAGCGAAACTATAATTTCTAAGCCAACAAATCCAACTTTAGTCAACAAAAAAACGGACTGGGAAAGCTTTAGAATAACATTGGAAAATAGAATTGAACTAGCGGTTCCACTACAAACCGAAGAACAACTGGACCTTGAGGTGGAAAAACTAGTCAACGATATACAGTATTCAGCATGGGAAAATACACCTGAAGTCAAAAGAAAACTGAAAGGCAATTGCTATCCTAAAGAAATAGTAGAGCTTATTTCAGAAAAAAGAAAAGCGAGAAAAAAATGGCATCAAACCAGAAACCCGCGGGATAAAACAATACTGAATAATTTAACATCACAATTAACAAATGAAATTAGACAGTTAAAAAATGACTCTATGAGTGACTTTCTTCGTGAGCTTACTAACGACTCCAGTACTGAATATTCGCTTTGGAAGACTACAAAAAATCTAAAGAGACCAATCATACAAACACCTCCAATTAAAAATGTGGATGGAAGCTGGGCCAGAAATAATGAGCAAAAAGCAACAATATTTGCAAATCATCTTGAAAACATATTTCAACCAAATGCAGCTAATGACATTAATCCCTTACCATACATTGCAGAACAAATGGACGGGATAATACCATTCGTCACTCCGGCTGAAGTCAAAAAAGAGATCAAGAGTAATATCAACCCTAAGAAAGCACCTGGCTTTGATCTTATCACTGGCCAAATACTAAAAGAACTTCCAAAAAAAGCGTTAATGAAAATAACCAACATAATTAATGCATCACTTCGGTTACAATATGTTCCACAACTTTGGAAAGTTGCCGAAGTTATAATGATACCAAAGCCAGGGAAGCCGCCACATGAAACAACCTCATATCGACCAATATCATTGCTGCCGATTATGTCAAAGTTGTTCGAGAAACTTCTCTTGAAAAGGTTAAAACCAATTATCGAAGAGAAACACCTCATTCCTGATCATCAGTTTGGTTTCCGAAATCAGCACTCTACAATTGATCAGGTACACCGAATCACCGACATAATTGAAAAGGCGATAGAAGAGAAAAAAGTTTGTTCGACAATATTTCTGGATGTTGCACAAGCTTTTGACAAGGTTTGGCATGAAGGATTAAATCATAAATTACAAATACTTCTTCCTGCTCAGTACTCAAAAATTTTAAAATCATACATAACAGAACGTTACTTCAGAATAAAACAAGAAGACACCTATTCTGACCTGAAAAAAAATTCAAGCGGGAGTACCACAAGGAAGTGTACTAGGACCAATCCTATATCTCCTATACACTAGTGATATCCCTACATTTACAAATAATACCGTTGCTACGTTTGCTGATGACACTGCAATAATGGCCACTGGTGAAAACAACATTGAATCAACAGAAAAATTACAAACAGCCATTACTGAGATACAGCGCTGGACAGTCAAATGGCGTATAAAACTCAACGAAACCAAATCTGTGCACGTCGACTTCACTAATAAAAGAATCGACCATAAACCAGTATACATCAATCAACAAATCATTCCGTACGAGAATTCAGCGAAATATCTTGGCATGACCCTTGACGCAAAACTCAGGTGGAAACCGCATGTCAAGAAAAAACAAGAAGAGTTGAAAATAAAGTACAGAAAGATGTACTGGCTATTGGGTAGACATTCTGCCTTGTCAACATACAACAAGCTGCTCTTGTATCAGCAAGTCCTTAAGCCAATCTGGACTTATGGTATTCAGCTCTGGGGATGTACCAGTCAAAGCAACAGAATGATCATTCAACGATTTCAAAATAAAGTGCTCCGTGCTATTGTTAATGCTCCGTGGTACATCAGAAATGACAACTTACATAAGGATTTGGATGTTGAAATTGTCGACAACGTTATCAAAAAGTTTGCGCAAAGTCATGAACAACGACTTCAACAACATGTCAACATTGAGGCCCTCCAGCTCCTCGAAAACGATGACTTAACCAGAAGATTAAAACGAGTGAAACCATTTGAACTTGTGTAAAAAATAGTGAACTATCTATAAACAATACATAATAAATAAACCAGTCACAAACAAAAGTAGTGACCAAAACATTTACAGAAACAAAAAGTGCATATATCATAGGATAAGTACTTTGTAATTTTAACCGTATCAAATTAAGTCAAATTCAAATAGCTTATTAGTATTTGTGCTAGATTGCTATATAATAAATACACCAATAGGTGTTTAAAAAAAAAAAAAAAAAAAAAAAAAAAAAAATATAATTTAATGTTTGAAGATTATTTCATGCAAATGTTGACCGCGACTGCGCTTCAAGTGGTCTATCCGCTTAGTCCAATTTTGGCATACTCTTTCCAATGTTTCGGCCGGTATCTCACATATAAATGCTTTAAGGAGCTTTAACATAGCCCCACAAAAAAAAATCTAAAGGCGTTATATCGCACGATCTGGGTGGCCAATTGACAGATCCCGAACGTGACATAAAATGTTCCCCGAACTGCCTCTCAACAAGTCCATTGTTACGCGTGCTGTGTGGCATGTGGCACCGTGAAACCACATGTCATGCAAGTCAAGCTCTTGCATTTTGGGCAGAAGAAAGTTAGATATCATTTCACGGTAGCGCTCACCATTCACAGTTACGTTACGAAGAAGTACGGTCCAATGATACCTCCAGCCCTTAAACCGCACCAAGCTGTGACCTTTTCTGGATACATTGGTAGCTCTTGCAATTCTTCTGGCTGATCTTCACTCCAAAATCGACAATTCTGCTTATTTACGTACCCATTGATCCAAATATGAGCTTCGTCGCTGAACACAATTTTTCGATAAAAAAGTTGATCTTCGGCCAACTTTCCAAGAGCCCATTCACAAAAAATTCTGCGTTACGTCTGGTTAAATTATAGACCAAAATGAAGATGTTTGACAGCGAAAGAAAACACGAAACGTGCGTTAGCTGTTTAAATCCCGGAATTTCCTAATCCTCTGACGGCTTATCTCTCTTTTAAACTTTTCATCAATATTGGGCAACGGACGAGTTCTTCTAAATTGCGTCAATTTTGATAGAGTTTTCTAAAAGTTTTTCATGTTGGTATGTACAACAGTTTCAAGCGAAAAATTAAAAAGTGATAGAGAATATCAGACTATATCTAGTTCCTGGCTTACCGAATAACAGCTCGAACAAAAAGTTCCCGGAACAACCGCCAGATGACGTAAGTCACCAGGAATTGAGTTCCGTTTTTCTTTTGTTAGGTTGCAACATCTGTGATTAACATTCGTATTAAAACTTTGTAGCCACTGCTTGACATTTGTAAAAGTTACGCCGTCTTGAATAAATCTACCTCCTCGCGAGCTTTAGATTTTCTAGAGTTTTAAAAATGGATTTGAATTTTCAACAACAGGTTTGCATTAAAGTTTGCATTAAACATGGATTTAATGGCATGAAAACTTTCGAAAAACTTTTTCGGCAATGATACTTTAAAGAAATCAGCCATTTTCGAGTGGAATGAACGCTTCAGAAGATATCGGGAGTCCATCGAGGATGACGAAGGTAATAGCAGCCTGTCAACAAGAAAAACTGATGAAACATCAATAAAGTTGATCAATAACCGCAAATTAACATTCAGCCAGCTGACAAAGGACCTAAACATTGCTTATGGATCCATTCGGGATATTGTAGTTAATGATTTGGAAATGTGAATTGATTTGGGTTTGTGCCGTGTTGCTGCAAATTTGGTCCCAAAGAACTTGCAAAAAAGGGAAGGCGTTGATACCGCCAAAGGCGTGACCCGAGCCAACATTCATCAAACGCATCATTACTGAAGACGAGACGTGGGTTGAAGGGAATGACACGCAATCCAGACATCAGGTGAGTGAGCAGAGAGCTCCGAATGAACCAAGCCCAAAAAACATAGTTGTTTGCAGTGAAAAAAGAAAGCGGCTCGAGGTGTTTGTGGATTACAAGGGTAGTGAATACCGAAAATTTTTGAAAGAAAAAGCAAACATGGAGCCGCTAGACATTAGGATCAGAATATTTATGTATTGGTAGGTGAATTGATCAAACTTTACGCAAGGAAGACGGCGAAGAAAGCAATGGAATGGAACCCACTCACAGCGAGAAGAAGAATGCCTGGCAGGCCAAGGGAAACCTGGAAAAGAACTGCGGATCGCGATACGGCTCAGCTCGGGCTAAGCTGGAAGCAGGCGAAGGCGTTATCCAGTAGTCGGACGGGATAGCGCGCAGGTGCCATATGTCTTGCTAAGGATTCAGGGGATTCATTCTTTCGGCGTCATGAGACGTTTACGTGAAGGAATTCTCTAAGCCAGAAAGGATTCGTGGGAAAACAACGTCGCATAGTTCCTTCATTGCCCATGAATATTGGGCCAAGAACAAAACGAATGCCATCCAACAGCCAACAAATTCACCTGATATGGCTCCGAGCGATTTTTTTCTCTTTGATGGAGTCAAAAAAATAATTACGGGTTACGGCTCGATAACGAAAGTGAGAAATGTTTCGAGAGCTGGCTCAAACGCTAGCATAAGTGTATTGCAGTTAATGGGGAGTACTTTGAAGGTGATAATATCACTTTGAGGAATAAACTTGTATTTTGAATTTTATGAATATGAAAATGAATTTACCTATGATCAAAAAGTACCGGAAATGTTCAAGTAAAACAAAACAGATTTAAATTTCAGGCAAATTTATTTTATCTTCTTCAAGATATGACCTGTCTGAAGCAACACACATGTGCCAACGTTTAACCCAGTCCTCCATGCACCCCTGGTAGGCCGACGAAGAGATGGCCTTCAGCTCCTTCGACGCATTCTCTTTGATCTCCTCTATCGCTTGAAATTTTCTTCCACGAAGTGGTAACTTCAACTTGTGAAACAAAAAAGAATTGCACGGGGCCATATCAGCTGAATACGGTGCTTGCACGATTGTATTTACTTGGGGGTTGGTCAAATAATCCAGCACAATTTGGGCTCGGTGCGATGGCGCGTTATCATCAATGCAAAATCCAAGAATTATTTGCCCACATTTCCTGCCCTTTTCGACGTACAGCATCTCTCAAACGCTTCAAAAGGGATAAGTAATAGTATTTATTGACTGTCTGGCCCGATGGAAGGTACTCAAGGTGCACTACACCTTGGCAATCGAAGAAAACAGCCAACATCACCTTCCCGGTACTTTTTGATCAAGGATATATATTTATTTCTGAAAAAAACTTCTCCTCAGAAGAAAAAGGTTAATGAAATTATTGCAATAAAATCTGCATGCAGCTCCTTTGTACTGTTCTATGATAGGTTTTCTTAGAAACCCCCCCCCCCCCCCCGCCCCCCTTCCCCTTTCTCTTATCAACACTTAGTACAAGAACTGCATCAAAAGGGGCTATTACTGACTTTTTTAACACTCCTAACTTTTTAGATTTTCAATAATTCCAATCAGGGGACACAATTTAAATATTCCAAGGAAAGAACCAGAAAAGGTTCACTATTTTTAGAAATAAATAAGTGCATAAAAGAAGATAAATTCGCAAACCTTTCCTAAAACAACATACAAACCGCCTCCTCAAAACCACAACAAAGCAATCAAATTAAAAAAAGTAACTAAAGCATTACCAAATAACACCAATTGGGCAAAGTACAACAACACAAAAGGTTATGCGCAAAAAGCCGGATAAACACACCCCTCAAATGTTATCCGCCTGGGAAAGTGTCAAAGCCACTTAACACCTCCACAAGCGACAAACGACAACCAGGCAGTCAACCTCACACACATAAATCCTCTTAACTCGACAATAATTCAAACCAAAAAGTGCCGAAAAAACTGCCAATTGAAAAGCGCAAACGTACATTGTGCGAAAGTTTCTTCTGCAAAATTTAACAAAAACAACAGAACGCCGGCTAAAGGAGTAGAAGGACATCTGCACAAAAAGAAGCACGCATAGCCAGCCATGCGACTGGGGGAGAAGTGTGTGGGCACAATGCGGGCAACAGTCTCAACTAAATACAATAAAAACAACCACAATTTAAGGACCTTTTTTCGCAGAACTATCAACATCAGTCACACACACACACACACATGAGAGTTGAAGGAAGACTTGACGCCAGCACACACTCACACACAAATGCACCCTGCTTTTGTCAACCCAGCTCAGCTCAGCTCAGCTCAAGGCAGCCCATCACCTCCGCTCAGCTGTAGGCAAGTGGCTGGTGCTTTTCGGTTTTATGTCTAAAAGGGTGCCTCACAAGTGCTTAAAGGATATTCAACAAGTATTCACAACTAAAATGGGATTTCAATTCCAGCGGAAGAATAACAGTAAAACCGAGAAAAAAAATTATTATTCACCCAACCCAAAAACCTGTTTTGGAAAAACAACAAGGAATTGTGTGAGAAAATTGCAAGAAAAACAAATGCAAAAATTAACCAACATCAAAAAGCTAAACTCTGGTACAGCATCACCAACAACGCCAACAACAACAGCAATAGCAAATAGACATTCAGCCAACAAATCGGAAGCCACAACGGAAGTTGGCATTCGTAGCAGTGCATTGGCTTGTTAGTGAAAGGCGGGAGTGGCGCGCTTTGTTTGTGGCATGGCTGTGCACAATTTTGTGGTCTTTTGTCCTCGAGCTGGCATGTAAACATGCAACCCTGGACAGCTGGCATTTAAATTGTCACCCCTAAAGAATAATAGTTGGTGTTGACAGGAATATCAGAAAAGAAGGTGTAAGGTGCGAAGACAATTGGAATTGGCAGAATGTTGCAAATTTTTTCCGAATGCGATGACATGAGAATTGATCGAAAAAATACGGTTTGTTGAATAAATAATGTAAGTTTGCTGCGATAGGTAAGAGACTGAGACTGAGATTTTCAGGTTTTTCAATTGCAAATATTAATTCAAAGCGCGCTAACGAACTTAGAATAAAATTCACAAGGTACAATAAGAGCAAATAGCAGAGAAAAATATTTCGACTCAATTGCGCTGAATCAGAAAGGGGTTAATTCATTTTAGGGAAGCCTGACAACGAAATTTCAAAAGACTTTGTTGAAGGTATCTTACTCCATCTCAAGAATGGCTCTTACGATATTCGCGCTAGAATCTAGATAGTTTCTCAGTTATCTACACTAGACTGATCTTTAACGACACCCTTCCATAATCTACTATAGTCAAATACCATAAATTTGTTATGCCTCTAAACTGAAAACTGTAGACCGCAACGAAGATCTATGGGTATTTTTCGAATCTAAACTCACATCCAATAGTCATATAATACATTTCCAAGTTTCTCATCCACTAAAAAAGTTGTACACAGCATATGTTGGGACTCGTTTAGAATAGATAAAAGCGTCACTTACATCAAAATAATGGAGCGTATACAAAAAGTTGTTGTAATATTTGCTTCCGGCGATGAACTTTTCAAAGCTTTTGTCTTCATACGACTCCCAATATCAACTTATGAATTGAATATCACTACACACTAGAAGAGCACTTTTGTCGTGTTCCTTTGTATGATATTAAATCCTCGCTGACATTTCGGAGCTTCCCGGACTGGTGAACTATGCACTCTCGCCTACACCTGCCGTTACGACGTTCACAACCTTCCTACTCTCAAGGCAAGAGTGGGAACGGGATTATGTAAGACAAGGCGAATCCATCCATGTACACACAGATGGCTCAAAGGCCAAGGGCAGAGTGGGCGGAGGTATATATTTCGAACAACTGAGGATATCCTTCAGTTTTCAACTCCCTAGCTACTGTAATGTCTTTCAGGCTGAATTGATGGCAATAATGAAAGTCGCGACACGAGATGATATCTACATTTTCACTGATAGCCAGGGGACGATAAAATCTTTCACAAAGCAATCGACAACATCCAAGGTAGCCATGAAATGCAGCACATCTTTTAACGAGATGACTGAGTGATTTCACTTAAAAGTAACACGGGTTCCTGGCCATTGCGACATTGCGGGTAACTGCAGAACCGATGAACTGGCGAGACTCGGCACCAAATTTACTGCTGAATACACAGACAATGGCATAGGCATACCCTTTGAGGAAATCGTAATTACAGCGAATGAAAGATGGCGTAATGAATACACAGACAATGGCATAGGCATACCCTTTGAGGAAATCGTAATTACAGCGAATGAAAGATGGCGTAATGAAATCATCTGCAGAATCGCCCGACAATGGTGTCCGACTCTCATTGCTAAACGCACAGAATCTCTACTAAGCCATAATAAACTCAGTCTTAGCACACTGATTTTCGTTACAACGTGGCACTGCCTAATAGGATGCCGAGGGGATGGGTGTGAAAGCACATCACTTCTGCAGAAGCCGTCTGGATGTGGAAGAAAATGAGACTGTCTGGCACTTTCTGTGTCATTGTCCTGCTCTATCCATACGTATCTAGGTTTACTATTTTAGGTAGACAGTTTTTTAATGAATTGGAAGATCTCAGTTCTGTGGAAATCAAGGATCTTATAAAATTTTTGAAAGCCGCACACTGGTTTTAGGAGAGATAAGGGCAAGTTTCTAAAGCGGCATCACACTGGGCTATAAGCTCGAGCTTACGCAAATTCAATTGTGATATAAATTCACCCTTCGCGCCAACATCAAGTGAACTCAATAATGTAATTTACTGGAGCTGCGTTGAAAATTTAAGTCTTTCGAAACTGAAACTTCAATTCATAGAAAAAGTTTTTTCTTATATCAGTAGCTCCTCGTCAGGAGTTGGACTAAACACCCAATAAAGAGTGTAAGCTCCACATATACATATGGTAAATAGGCGAACCTTAGAACATGGACTACAGCAACTCCGTTATATTAATGGAATTTCAAAATAATCATCAACCTAACAGCGTTACAGCTCGGTGTGAGCTTAAGCTTCATCAACTAGCCTTCTCCAAGTTAAACGATTAAAGGCAGCAGACCACCAGTTATTTAGTTTCAGTTTCTTGATATCTCCGACGACGACGTCGAACCATCGCTTTCTAGGCCTTCCTTTACATCTGTGGTGGTCAGTGTGTTGTAATGTTAGAAGGGTTTTTTGGGTCGTTCCTCTTTGCATTTACATGACGTAATCGTTGCGATTTGAAGAACTTAATGACATCTTCCCCTTTGCAAATCCGCAGCAGCTCCTCGTTGTATCTGATTCTATAAGAACCATCCTCAACCCGGATTGGACCATACACTTTTCGTAAGACTCTTCTTTCGAATGTTCGGAGATTTTGTTCTTCCTTGATTGTCTTATTGGACTTATTATTGCTTTGTAAATATCTCATTTTAGTAGTCTGCCAGTTTGGCGCAGAAGACTCTGTTTGCTGCAACAAGTCGCTCTTGGATGCGGTCCTGAACACTATGGTCATTTTTTAGTAGTATCCCCAGATACTTGAAACTTCCCACTCCTTCAAAAATGTACTGTCCAATAATTATATTTTCAAGCTTCCGCCTTTAAAAGTCGCTTGACATCTTAAGGTATTTGGTCTTATCGACGTGGATATGGCGCTCGACAGCCTTGTCCTTTGTTTCGACGTTAGAGTTCCTCCAAAATTCCTCCAAATGCCTTCGATTTCGAGCGAGAATGGATATGCCTTCAGCATATGCGATAGTTAGGCCAGAGCGGCTGAATAGATGACCCGATTTCTCATCTCTTTTCATCGTTCTTAATTGTCTAGTACGAAATACGCGTCGAAAATCGGTTAAAAAAGTGAGGTATGCGGGGAAAGCGATAGAGTATTTTGAAGAGAAGCTTGAGAGTGGCTTACAAGCAGAAACGTAAGAGAAGGGAGTACAGGTAAACCCCCACTTGTGCTCTTTCCAGAACGAAGCAGCCACCTTGAGTGATGATTTCGAGCCGCATATGCAGTGAAGGACCTGCACAAGTAGATTTGTTTGATTGAGTGATGCGGCCGGAACAGTACTTTTTGATGTGCAACAATTTTCTGGTATAATATTTAAATTGTTTGGTGCATACCTCAGACGCTTACATTTTCATCTGAACCGCGGATCTGCGGTTTTTACTAATTATTTGTTTTCCTTATTTTTATTCACTAAAATATATTTCTTTATAAAAAAAATGTAAGCCCTGAATATACTTACATTTTTTTATATTTTTTTTCACTTATTTTTATTAATTGAGATATATTTTTTAGTATATTCAGGGGTTGAAAAAAAAATTGTTTTCCCTTATTTTTATTAACTAAATGATATTTTTTAATGTTTCCCCTTATTTTTATTAACGAAAACATATTTTTTAATTTTTCCCCCTTTATTTTTCTTAACTGAAACATATTTTTTAATTTTTTCCCTTATTTTTATTAACTGAAACATATCTTTTTATTTTTTTTCTTATTTTTATTAACTAAATGATATTTTTTAATTTTTCCCCTTATTTTTATTAACTAAAACAAATTTTTTAATTTTTTCCTCTTATTTTTATTAACTAAAACATATATTTCTAATTTTTTTTCTTATTTTTATTAACTAAACCAAATTTTTAAATTTTTCCCCCTTATTTTTATTAACTAAAACATATTTTTCCCCCTTATTTTTATTAACTAAATTATATTTTTTAATTTTCCCCTTATTTTTATTAACTAAAAAATATGTTTTTAATTTTTTCGCCCTTATTTTTCTCAACTAAAACATATTTTTTTATTTTTTCCCCTTATTTTTATTAACTAAAACTTATTTTTTAATTTTGTCGCCCTTTTTTCTTAACTGAAACATATTTTTTAATTTTTTCCCCTTATTTTTATTAACTAAAACATATTTTTTAATTTTTCCCCCTTATTTTGATTAACTGAAACATATTCTTTAATTTTTTCCCCTTATTTTTATTAACTAAATGATATTTTTTAATGTTTCCCCTTATTTTTATTAACTAAAACATATTTTTTTAATTTTTTCGCCCTTATTTTTCTCAACTAAAACATATTTTTTTATTTTTTCCCCTTATTTTTATTAACTAAAACTTATTTTTTAATTTTGTCGCCCTTTTTTCTTAACTGAAACATATTTTTTAATTTTTTCCCCTTATTTTTATTAACTAAAACATATTTTTTAATTTTTCCCCCTTATTTTTATTAACTAAAACATATTTTTTAATTTTTTCGCCCTTATTTTTCTTAACTAACACGTGTTTTTAATTTTGTTCCTCTTATTTGTATTAGCTAAGACATATTTCTTATTATTATCTTATTTTTATTAACTAAATGATATTTTTTAATGTTTCCCCTTATTTTTATTAACTAAAAAATATGTTTTTAATTTTTTCGCCCTTATTTTTCTCAACTAAAACATATTTTTTTATTTTTTCCCCTTATTTTTATTAACTAAAACTTATTTTTTAATTTTGTCGCCCTTTTTTCTTAACTGAAACATATTTTTTAATTTTTTCCCCTTATTTTTATTAACTAAAACATATTTTTTATTATTATTATTTATTTAATTAAATTATAATTAAAATTATAAAGTAATATGTTTACTGCACTAGCTACCAGGGCTATCGGCTAAGTCATTACGTGAAATAATTAGTATTACTTATTGTATACTATATACTTATATTTATTTACATACTATACTTATCTATTATAATATCTTAGATTAGATGCGCCATGTTCAAATGTTTTAAAAAGTTGAAAATGAGTTTTACGTTGGTTTCTGATGCATTGGAGAGAATTTCAATTGGGTTTTTATTTGCAAAATATTGCGTGCGTAGATGGGAAATAGCGGTACAACTTAGCAAAATATGACGTACACTTAGATCAGATTTGTTGCAGAAAGTACATGAAGGTGGTTGAGAATTCTTCAAAAGGTATTCATGTGTTAGAAGGCAGTGGCCTAACCTTAGGCGTATAAAACATTTATTCATCCAGGTTGATGTGTTGATGTAAGATGATCCCATTCCCATGATGATTCACTTCTTTGTATTGGTGTTTATAATTGGACCAACTACGTTCTTGTCGTGAACCCATAGCTTTGGAGAATATATTTTTGATGGATTTTTGTCCGAACGGCATGTGGTAGTGGAGACACAATTTTAAAGCACGTTTTGCTGCTTTGTCAGCATATTCATTACCTGTAATACCTGCATGGCTAGGCACCCACATGAGTTTTACTTTTGGTGACAGACTAATTAGTAGTTGCTGTAAACGGTATAGAGGATCGACAGTAATACGAAATCTTTTTGCAGCTTTAAAGACAGATAGACTGTCAGTGCATATTACCGTTTTATTATTGGTGACTTTAGTCATAGACAAAGCTGATAATATACCCTGCAGTTCCGCGTCAAATATGGTTGCATAGTTCGGGAGTAGTCCACAGGTTACAGTGTCGCCATTACTGTTTGTAACAGCAAATGAGACTCCATCATCTTGTTTTGAGCCATCCGTGTATATGAAATTCCAGCCATTCTCTTGCAATGGATTTGCTACGCTATAAAAATGTGACTGGTAAGTAGAGTTATTTGTTATTTCTTTACGCAGGAGAGTTAATTCATTCACAAACACGTTTCTTTTAAGCGCCCATGGTGGAAATTTGGTGGCGGGGATCTTCATTGGGTGTGCGTCCATATTCAAATCAGACGCTAATTCTTTTATTTCGTATAGTGCTGACTTATGTGACATGCAAGTTTTCCTTTGTTTAAGAAGCTGAATTTCTTGATGTAGAATATGTTCATTGGTGCAAAATAGTTTGTAGACAATACGACTGCGTAGATATTGTATGCGGTCTTCAATTGATAGAAAGCCACCTTCAGCTAGAAGATTTTTTACTGGTGTCGACCTGAACGCTCTAAGGCTTCGCCTTACTGCCATGTTAAAGGGCGCCTTGATCTTATTAAGGGTGTCTTTGCTGCATTTACCATATATTTGTAGTCCGTAATCGATTTTGCTCTGTAACGTTAGCCTGGTGACACTAAGAAGAGTATTTGTGTGTGCGAAGCTTTTGTTTGAGCTTAGATATTTAATTATATTAAGCCTGGTAGCTAGTACATATCTTAAATTAGTACAGTGGGCCTTAAAACTATGTTTGTTGTCAAATATAACACCGAGTATGTTTAGAGTAGTTACATTTGGAATTTTAAAATTTATACAGCTTATATTAAAGGTCTTACAACTATGTTTTTTGCATATATGTAGGTGCTTGCATTTCTCTGATGAAATGCCAGCACCGGAGTATTCACTCCAACTTTCAATGGCATTTAGAGCGCTATTGAAAGCATCTTGAATTTTTGTTGTGTCTTTGTGACTGCAAAATATGTATAAGTCATCGGCATATAGGCAATGCTTTACGTTATGTTGTTGGCTAAGCAATAGAATTACATCATCGAATGCTATCAGAAATAGTGTAACTGAGAGAGGTGACCCCTGGGGGATGCCATTTTCTAACGGAAATATTGGTGATAAAGCATAATTAATTTTACACCGGAATTTTCTGTTGCTGAGGAAGGACTTAATGAAGTTGAATATCTTCGGGCCAAGCTTCCATTCTTGTAACTTTTTTAGTACAACGTGACAACCAATTTTGTCGAAAGCTTTAGTGAAATCAATGGAAAGAATAGAAGTGTGGTTTCTCGAGGATATATTTTTAGAGATGTGGTGGTCGAGGAAGAGTAAGACATCTAGAGTGCTTATTCCAGGTTTAAATCCAGTTTGAAATGGAGATATTTTATGTTTTTCCTTCAGAAACCACATTAGCCTTGTCGATATTATCTTTTCCATAGTTTTACTGACACACGAAATAAGGGAAATCGGCCTGTAGTTAGCAATTAAGCCAGGATCTTTATTAGGCTTTGCTATTGGAACAACGAGAGCTGTTTTAAAGCTTTGGGGAATAATGCTAGAACTCAATATAGCGTTGTAAAATTTAATCAAACGTTCTTTGAAAATCACAGGAGTAAAACGCAGCATTTGATAATTTATATCATCAAGTCCTGGTGTAGTTCCTTTCATTGTTTTAAGAATTGATTCTAATTCATAGAAGGTAATATCATGTTCAAGGTGAATGGCCAAACTGTCTATGTAGTCGGCAGGGCGCGCGTGCGAAGTATTTTTTGATTGGTCAATGAATTGTGACGGAAAGTTCGATGTGAGCGATGCCTCGGAAATGTACCTGGCGAATTCTATGGAGATGTCCGATGGGTCGGAAAAAATCTGGCTATTGGAAGTTATGGATTTAGGGATTTTCGGCGTATATGTACCTGTAAGCGTCTTTATTCTTTTCCAAATGCTTCCTGTTGAAGAATTTGGGCTTAAATTTTTTGTGAATTCTTCAAAACTCTTACGTTTAGCAAGTCTTTTTTCTTTGTTGAATCTGGCATTACATTTTTTATATGTTATAAGTGTGAAAGTACAGGGTGACTTTTTGTATGTTCTCCACGCCGAAACTTTTTCGGTTCGCAGAGCGTTGAGCTCGGGTGTCCACCAAGGGACTCTCCTTGAAGCTGTGCGGGAGTGAGCTACTGGAATAGAAGAGTTTGCAGCTTCGCGTAAAGATTTTTGAATCGTGGCTGCTTCTTTGTTGATATTTTGGGCATCAAATGCTGGTAGACGCTTCGTAAGCAAAATTTCTTGATACTTATTCCAGTTAGCCTTTGATGTGTCATATTTTTTGGTTTTGTTGAAGCAAGAGAAGTTTGTGGGACATAGAGTGATAGAGCATATTATGGGGAAATGATCGCTGTTGTGCAGATCATCTACGGTGAACCATGAGGCGAGCGGAAGTAGTTGCGGGGAACATATTGTTAGATCTATGTGCGTAAAGGTTTTGTGTGTAGAAAAGTGAGTTGGGCTATTGTTGTTTAGAATTGCTAAATTGGAATGTAGTATGAAGTCTTCGACTATAGTGCCTCTGCGATTGGCCATGGGTGAGCCCCATAGTGGACTCCAGCTATTTAAATCTCCACAGAGAATAACAGGAGTGGTAATGTTAGATAATAACTGAATTAAATCTGAATCTGAAAAGGCTTGGGCTCGAGGAATATATAGAGAAAAAATAGTTATAGGAGTTTTTAGATTAATTTCAACTGCCACTACTGACAGATTAGAATTAATGGATTTGAATTTATGTGGGATGCTTTTATGGACTAGTAGTCCACAACCTTGTTTAGCATGATTGAAGTGGGAGAAGTTGTGAAAATAAGTTGAGTATTGTTTAGGAGGGTATGGTGTAGAGTTATGTCTCAAGTGTGTTTCTTGGATACAAATTAAGTGGGGGCTACGATCTTTAATCAAAGTTTCTAATTCTATGTAATTGTTAAAATATCCCTTCATATTCCATTGAAGAATATTAAGAATCATTAACGATATTTATAATGGTTACCTATTGTACTATTCAGATTATTTCAGAGCAAAATAACCTATAGTACGGGTTCTTCGTGGTCGCTGTTGAGGATGTCTGTATAAGTTTCTTTAGTCACTTTGTTGCTTAGATGTGAATCTACACATTCCAAGTGCTCATAAGAGATGGTTGTAAGAGATTGTTTTTCTGTTGGATTTAGGTTGGATGAAAGAGATGTAGCGTTATTGGAAGAGCATGTGGTAGCAATGTTATGTTCGTTATTGAGTAAAGAGGAGTTGGGTGTTGAATTAATAGAGTTACGTATCGAAAGAGATTGGGGAGTTACCGTGTGTGTAGTAACTATATTTTGTTGAGTAGAAAAAGATGAGAGGTTTGAATTTACATTAGAGTCGTGAGTAGTAAGAGGAAGAGAGTTGTGTGAAGTAATGAAGGAAGAGAAGAGAGCTTGCAGATCTGTTGTGTTGTAGTTGTTATTGGTATTTTTTATCAAATCGAATGATTTATTGGGTCCGTTAGAGTAAGAGTTATGATTGGTTTGTGATGGAATCGATGGGTCGTTAGAGCTGTTTGAACAGTTAGAAAGAGAGACGGAGTTTGAATTGAGTGTACTTGATTGCGGTTGTGTGGAGTTAGCAACCGATGCATAAGATTGCTTTGAGTTAACGGGTGTGGGATTATGGATTTTGTACAGACGTTTAGCTTCTTTATAATTACACTTGTTCTGTGTTTTTATTTTCAATATATCTTTTTGTTGCAAATATAAAGGGCAGTGTTTGTCAGAAGCTGAATGAGAGCCAAGACAATTTGCACACATGGTACGTTGACATAATTCGGGGTTGTGTGGGGGCATATTGCAATTCTCACAAGTGGGGTTGTTGTTGCATCTTTTGATAGTGTGCCCGAGCAGTTGGCAATTTCTGCATCGCATTGGTGTTGGGAAATATTCTTCTACTCTTACTGAGTACCAAGCGATATCAATGTCATGTGGGACCTTGTAAAGGTTAAATGTCAGAACGATTCGGCCTGTTGGGACTTTTTCTCCGTTACAAATTTTTGTAAATTTATATACAGCAACAACACCCTGGGATTTAAGACCTTCAAGAATCTCTTGTTCTTCTGTGTTCGCAAGATTTAGATCAAAGATAGT
Source organism: Anastrepha ludens (assembly GCF_028408465.1). Classification (NCBI taxonomy): domain Eukaryota; kingdom Metazoa; phylum Arthropoda; class Insecta; order Diptera; family Tephritidae; genus Anastrepha; species Anastrepha ludens. The sequence continues at coordinate 115,859,405 of NC_071501.1, forward strand.
ACCTTTGCATGTATTTAATGATGCGTGTAATTCAATTGAAACTGGACATAAACCACCGAAATTTTTGCATTTTAGAAATTTTTCCGCCACTTTATTTGATTTAGTTAGTACGAGTAGGCTCCCATCGCGAAGTATGCTCACTGAGCTATATTCTGTACTAATGCTATCCAGTGCCTTCTTTTTAGCAAAAACGCTGTATTTAGCAATAGGGTTGGAGGTATCAGTTGATTTAATTAAAATAAATTTCGGATCATTTGCGTTGATTGTTTTCACTGGTTCCGGTAATACCGGGAAAGAGTCTTCAGTGATGATGGGTTTTTTGCGTTTAGCTTTTGGGGGCTTAGGTATACTGTCGGAGTATACTATACCGATTCCCCGAAGGGATCGGGGAAGCTTTCCCCATTTCAAATACTCACTACACGTTTGTTTTTGTAAACTTCTAATTTGAAGAAATGAAAGAGAAAAGTAACTTACTTATGCGAAGTAAAATAAGAGAATAAAAAAAATAGCACACTTGGAAATGTCACTACGAAAATTGAAAGTCAACGAGAGAACGATTGTGGGCACAACTGCTCGGTACGAAGGTTAATCGGTGACTGACATATTTTTTAATTTTTCCCCCTTATTTTGATTAACTGAAACATATTCTTTAATTTTTTCCCCTTATTTTTATTAACTAAAACATATTTTTTTAATTTTTTCGCCCTTATTTTTCTCAACTAAAACATATTTTTTTATTTTTTCCCCTTATTTTTATTAACTAAAACTTATTTTTTAATTTTGTCGCCCTTTTTTCTTAACTGAAACATATTTTTTAATTTTTTCCCTTTATTTTTATTAACTAAAACATATTTTTTAATTTTTCCCCCTTATTTTTATTAACTAAAACATATTTTTTAATTTTTTCGCCCCTTTTTCTTAACTGAAACATATTTTTTAATTTTTTCCCCTTATTTTTATTAACTAAAACATATTTTTTAATTTTTCCCCCTTATTTTTATTAACTAAAACATATTTTTTAATTTTTTCGCCCTTATTTTTCTTAACTAACACGTATTTTTAATTTTGTTCCTCTTATTTGTATTAGCTAAGACATATTTCTTACTTTTTCTTCCTCATTTTTATGAACTAAATAAAAGAAAGTTTTTAATTTTTCCCCATATTTTTATTAACTAAAACATATTTTATAATTTTTACCCGTTTATTTTTCTTAACTAAAACATATTTTTTTATTTTTTCTACTTATTTGTATTAACTACAACATATTTTTTAATTTTTCCCCCTTATTTTTCTTAACTAAAACATATTTTTCTAATTTTTCTTCACTTATTCTTATTAACTAAAACATATTTTTTAATTTTTCTCCCTTATTTTTATTAACTAAAACAAATTTTTTAATTTTTTTCACTATTTTTATTAAGTAAAACATATTTTTTAATTTTTTTCACTTATTTTTATTAGCTGGAACATATTTTGTAATATATTCAGGGCTTAAAAACTATAAGGCGGCGATTGAGACAAAAATCTGAATAAATCCTTTCTCAAACAAAATTATTATAAAAACTAATTCTCTAATTCTTGAAGCATTCAAAAAGGCAAAGAAATTGAATCAGCCACTATGGCCAGGAAATGTATTGTTATGTATATTAAGATGCTTGAAAATAACTCTTACAAGTCCATAAAATGCACACCTACACCAACAACATACCTTTCTGTATGCAACAACTCAGCCATCCCTCAAAATAAGCTGCAATGGACACATGAGCCCTTTTTGTTTACTTAAGCGTCAATTTCAATTTGCATTCGAGCATATTTTTCTTTCAACTTTTTTTACAATTTTACAATATATTACAATTTGCGTATGCGTAAACACAATAAAAAATACCTACAAACATACGTACATATGAGCAGGCGGACAGGCTTCTGAGAAATTTAAATTTAAAACTGTTTATGGCAGCGAAATGTAAATTTTTATTTGTTTTGCCAACATTTGCTTTTTTTAATTTGCAATCAACATTTCACGCATATTCGCCCGTATTCCGCCACACACCGCTTAGCTCGCCTCTTCAAAGGGCGTGAAGTCTGCACAAATGGACAAAGGTCCTTCATGCACTCATATATTAGACGGCCCTTTGAAAGAATGAGTGTGTGTGCGTATGAGGTGGTTTTCATTCATGTAAGGGTGATTTTTTCTTCGCTTTTTTCCATTTTTTTTTAATTTTTTTTTTTTTATTTTCTTTTTTTTTTTGCCTTTGTGAATACTCAATGTAGTGTTTTCCTGGTGTCACAACAAAAATCAACATCAAGGCAGTTGCTCTCACGTACTCACCCACTCGTTCACTTATTGTGAAGTGCATATCGACCACTCGAAAGCCACTTTCGACAAATTGTGCCAACGAATGCAAAATAAATGGTACGAAATTGTTTCCATGTGTGGGATAATTTGAGAGATCGGTTTTTAGGCGAAATATTTGATAATCTTCAAATCAATAATGAAAAAAAGTTCAAGAAACGGATGCAAACGTTTCATTAATAATCGTAACAATGGACATAACAGCAACCCTTTTCACCAAACTTGAAAATTTCGACTAATACCGAAAAGAATCATTGGTAGGTAGAATATTTCGTGTAGTAAAAAGCCTTTTATATCCCAGTAATGCGTTTCTAAATGACTGGACGGCTTTGTTAAACTCTGTCAAAATCGCTCAAATAAGTATCGCGCTAATCAAGAAGAAGAAGAATGGATCCCGAACCACAGTTAACGAATTATTTATATTCAGCCTTCCCTATTAAAGTGAAACGAGTTCCCAACTGTTAGAAGTTTTATTATAAAGGTTGGTCGATATATTCAAAAATTAAGAAAAAAAAAAAGTTTTTCGGTATTTTACAGGATTATATGAGCTTCACTCATATGAAGCTCGATATCTTTCATGTGGCTGTCTCATGGGCTGTTAAGACGTTTTCCAAGACCTTGGGTGAAGGCTTTTGACTTGAAAAAGAACAGCTTTAACAAATGAGTTATTGCCTTAAGAGTCTGATTCGTTAATTGATTGCTCGCCCAAAAACTATACCTCGGCATCCCACAAAAAAAGGCTAACGGCCTAAAAGCCTGAGATGGTAAATTTGCATCGTCGAGGCAAATGGTAAAACGTTCACCAAACTTGTCGCGCAAACGATCGATTGCGGGATGAGCTGTGTAGCATGCAACGTTATTCGATTGAAACTAAAGACCGTCAAAGTCCTTGTCTGCCCCTTTTAGCACTCAATGATGACGGAAATGGCGTTTCCAACAACATTTTAAAAGAGAAGTGAGCACCGCTGCAAAAGCCGTACTAAACTGTCACTCTCTGAGGAAGCATTCGCTTCTCGATGATCTCGAGCAGATTTTCCTATCCCCAAATGTCGCTGGATCTTTTTTCGCTGCACTATGTACATATGTGTCGTCGTAAAGCTCATACAGCTCATGGTTCCATCGCCTACGATACTTGCCGGCGCCAACGTGTAAAGGTTCAAAAATCTTCCACAGAATCTTTCCCTCAAACACTCCAAAGGACGTCTCATCGGATGTTGTCATCGTCCAAGCTTCTGCTACATAGGGTATGATGAAAGCCTTAAAATGTGTTAGTTATCTTCTGCTAGCAATCTGTCTCAATAACAGGTAAGTAACTATCGAACTATAAGCGCTAGCATAAAAATAATTTCTTTGCTACTGAACCGATAAAGAAACGGCATTCGTAACATAAACACTATCATACACCAGCATTTAATACCCAGCTATGGGTTGAGCCACTCATTAATTACAAATCTTAAAGGTGAAGAGCTAAGACCACAAACAGAGTAAGTTTCAAAGACATTTGCCTGTTATTGCCGGCTCATCGGCCTGCTCACTGAAATCAACACAGCACCCTAGAATCCATTTTTTGCTGTCTGAATAGAAGAAATTGAAAGATCTGTCATCACTCCTTAACCAGTATTGATGGAAACTCGGCTATCTCATGTAGAAGCATCTTCCGAACCGTTGTCGCCGTTTAAGCAGAGACAAGTTGACCTTAGTAGCCTCTTACTAGATTAGATTAGATTAGATTTGTGGGGTGTTGGACAAGACCAAGCACTCAGTCAGGGAGACCATTGTACTACACTCGGATAGATACAAAATGCATGACAAAACGGAAAAATTGGTTTGAGGCCACTCTTCCGTTAATCTTTTGGACTCATATATACTCAATAATATATACTCAATACATCCTCTGATTGTAGAAACGCCGGGCAGCTACAGAGAAATTGCTATGCAGTCTCCTCATTCTCGAGACAGGGAAGGCATATTGGGTGATCGATTTCCCAAGGTAGGCGTGTGCTGACCACAGGCGTTGGGTCCTCTGACTACACCTACCAGTACTCTTAGATCCTCCTAAGGTTTAAAAGAAATGTCGCAAATTTCCTCTTTGGTTCTTTCACAAAGCACTTGGCTACTCTGCAAGAGCCCAACTCAGACCAACGCCTTCTATGAGTAGACCTCATTAGATTGACGACTCCATAATTGAACCGATGCAGAATTGACCCCTAAGAAGGGTTCAGGGCCCAGTGGTGCACTTGCAGAGCCTTCATTAGCCAGTTTATCAGCCAACTCGCTCACTGTAATACCGCAGTGTCCAGGCACCCAAATAAGACAAATATTGTTTTGTTTTGCAACGCTGTTCAATGTTTTCTTACATTCACCGACCAATTAGAGAAGAGCAACGTGGATTAGCAAGGGCTCTCAGTGCTACTCAATGGATTATATTGTAGATCTAGACAACAATCAATTGAACAAACCCAACAGTAATCAAAGCTGAGTGAAGGAATTGCAGTTCAACATCGTTAAATGAGGCATCCACTATCGTAGCGACTTTCGTATGTTTTAGAAAAAATCTCACTAACTTCCGCCAACAAAGTCATCTCAACCAAACTACCTCAACGGTAAGTATGAAAAAGTTTACGGAAGTTCTCAGCAGTAATGTAGAGAGCGTGTAATAGGACAAGTTGTAGTCCATGATCTGTGGACTATTGAGTCATTCTCTGATATAAAAGAAAAATTATGAAGGGCAGCTCCATCAAAAGTCTTTGTTTAATGAGCTGGCCCATCTGTCCTCCATAACTTTGGTATGCACCTAAAATATTTTAAAGTGAAAGCGGAGATGCCACAGCGGATACCGATCTAGGGAGGTATGTAATAGCCTCTGTTACTTTCACTTCCGAGTGAATTTTATCGCCAGGGTGGAAAGTACATATAAAGGTCGTTGGTTCAGTAAATGGTGGTCGCAAACTCAATGGCTCTCTTAAATCCAACAAGATTGGAGGGAGATATTACACATTTGAAGGTAATTCTAAATCATACGCAGACCCCTCTACTCCCACAAGAAAGACAGGACAATTAGTTTTAAAGAACTTTAAAGGCTCTTTTTCCCCCGCTGCGGGATTACTTTTTTTCCAGTATGAGAGTACGACTAATGCCTACAATGGGCACATAAAAACTTGCTGCAATTAATTCGAGTTGCAAAACGGCCAGGGATGATCATCATCTTAATAATCGGTACTTATTTCCATTACTCCAAAATCATCGTTAGAATGCACGCCAACGCAGTTAATTGTTAACATAAACGATTTGCTTTACGTTACGATATGCCATCCATTGGCATCAAGTCCAAGCGAGGCAAAGGGCCGCCATAGCACAATTCGAGAAAATGCAAATTTGTTGCAATCGCAATTTAATTGAGTGCATCCTGCAGCCACATATGAATAGAATGCATATAATATGCAGCAAGTGAAGTTATCAAAGGGTGAACAAATAGAGCAGAAGTGGGGCACGAATGGAGCTACTGTGGAACATGTAAATGGAACAGCTGTTGAAAGGATGCAAAAAAGGGCAACAAAATGTGGGCACGACGAAACGATAGGGCATCTACCAAAAATCACATGTAGCACAATAACAATTAACAACTGCATTTACTACAATAGAGCAGAGGTACATGAATAAACGCCTAAAAGCCTACTAAAGTCTTTTAATAAAAATATGAGAAATGCCGTTATGAGTGCGGCTCGTATTGGCAATGTGTCTGTCGTCCTTTTTGCGGTATTTTAATTTCAGCACAGACACATGCACAGCTATAAATGTATGCATGACGAAGGTTGCATTGAACAATAACAAATATTTGGGGTACTCTACGTAGCAGGACGTGTTTTACGAGTTTGTAGAGGAACGTTGCATACTTTGCGGCCGTGTAGCTGAGTGCATGCAGTGTATGAAAATGCAATTTACACAGTCATCGTTTTCATATTTTTCCATAACCCCAACCACCTACACTGTCGGTTTTTGGCCAACTGATGGAGCTGTCTGTTTTTACGACATTCGAAGCACAAAGGTCTGCCAGTTGTTGTTTTTGTTGCTGCCATATTTGCTGTGCGAGTGCAGTTGCATTTTACGGTTGCAACACATTTGCCGCATTTAATTAATTGTTCAATAAAATTAATAAACATTTACAAGCGACCGAAAACTGGTGATGGGTAGAAAGCAGAAGTTCAACTATGGCATTACCATAGAGGAGAACTGAAGAAAAATAAAGAGTGAGGGAAGACATCGTCATTTGTTCTTCTTCTTCTCTTCATTGGCATACTCTCGTTCCACCAGGCCTGCTATAAAATGTAACGGCATTTTTAGTGCATAAAATTTAAATATCTTCCAAAAACCAAAAAATAGCAGATTTTTAGTAGATTGTGAAAGTGCATTTTAGGGTCACATAAAATTTTGTTGCAGCGGTTACACATGGCAGCTCGTTTCAGTTCAGTCTCTATCCTAACCTACTTGGAAAAATTGCATTGAAATGCAATTAACGTTGCATTTGCTCCGTGTTTCTCTTTTCTTGTTTTTTATTGCTTTTACGACAGTACATTTTGGAAACCATTTACACCCAATGGCTGCCATAAAATTTTTCAAACTTTTAATTTGCTTCATTTTTAGTAATAAAAATAATTGTGTAGTATACTTTGAAGCGGTTAGGCATTGGAAAATGAAATTATTACATATTAATTTAATGCGGCAAATGTTTATGATATCGTAAATCCGATTCCAAGCCACTTTGCAATTAGAGCTGGATTTTGGGTATGAAACCGTTCAGTTAGAATTTAAAACAAGCAGGAAAACAAAGGAATGTCCGGGAATGAAATGAGAGATGAATTAGCTAGGAAAAGGGCGGACCACACATTAAAGACACAGATCTATTTTGTTGCTTAGGAAAGACTATGTTAAAAAATAATAATAATTGGTGCGTACTCTTCTATTAGGTGTTTGCCCGAGCTTCTCCTATTCGTGGCGTACGTCTAAATGTTGTTCCACAAATGCAGAAACTTACAGGCTTAAGCCGCCTCCGAATGGCTAATTATTTTTTATGAGAAGCTTTTTCTTGACAGAAATATGCTCGGAGACTTGCCATTGCCTGCCGAGGGGCGATAGCTATTAGAAAAAACTGTTTCTATATTTTAGTGTAATGGGTCTCAGGTTTCGAGTCCGCATCATGCACCAACCCATTCCGACACCCACTATGACCTATACTATATTAAAATTTAACATCCTCAGACTCATAGAAATACTCCGAATGCATTGAAATTTTTTTGAAATTTGAATTGGTCGAACCAAGGAGCACCCAGAGGTTTGGTGGCTCCTAAAACACTCAGGTTAAAAAGTCCATTGTATTAAGAGTTCTGGAAAGAGGGTAGATAGTCAAGGAGGGAAGGAGAAAAGTATCAGAGAAAGAGATAGCAAACAAAAGAGACAGAGACTGAGGACTTTGAAGATTCTTTGGTAAATTTGTTAATATCCTCCAGTTTTAGAGAATGAATATTACTCATCCTCACGTCATCGGAACCCAAAACTCGTAGCCTTACTCTGGCAAAGGCAGGACACTCGCAGAGAAAGTGCTCAGTGCTATCCGCCTCCTCCAAGCAAGACAGGCACATTGGGTCCTCAATGATTTCTATGGTGGTCTTATGTCGAATACATTACTTTTACTAAAACCAATCGGTTGTAGCAGGAAGTTGGACACCGAAGGCACGAACTGCACATAACTGTTAAATTTGTGGCGTCTAAATGAACCATTCGGTGGCGAAGGATTTGGAGAAACTTTTACAGCAACTTGCTTCTCCTTGCCCCACGCTAGTGAAGGAGGTTCCAAGGCACACCCATTTTTTTAATTTTTTCAGTGTCTCTTCCAGAGAAATAGAGCCTGCCTTGCATGCAGGTGCCCCTGGGCTCCACGTTTTTTGGAACCATCCGCCCTTTTGTTGCCTTCGTAGCATTCAAACTCTTTAGGCTCTAGAACCCACACTGTTTCCTTATTATGAGCGCCCAAATATTTCAGAACAGCTTTACAAGCAACCGCATTCCTTGGTGCTGTTTTATGTAAGTCTACTCTACAAGGCTCCCATCATGCCTGTCCTAACATATGGCACGGAAGCTTAGACGATGGCAATATCCCATAAAGCGTCAATTGGAGTGTTTGAGAGAAATATTCTGCAGAAGATGTTTGGACCTTTGCACGTTGGCAACGTCGAATATCCCAGGCGATGAAACAATGAGCTTTACGATAAGACAGACTTAGCTCAGCGAATAAGGATCCAGCGACCTCGTTGGCCAAAGCAACCTCAATCCACCTCCAGTGATCCTGTGATCCACCACAATCCTGCTTTGCCCTATCCATGGCAGCTAATGTCTAGCCACCACCTTTAACCACAGTGCTATACCGGCAGACCGCTTAGAAGGTCGCAAATGTTTGACAAAACATTTTCTGCTGTAACGGCAGAACTCGTAGTCGATCTATTAAGATTACAGTCGGAAATAGTCAAGCCTAACGCTTTTGACCGCTGAGAAGTGTCAAGGCCAAGTCCAACCAAAGCCTTAGTAGCGCCTCAGCTCAAAGATTGAGTATTGACGGAAGATGCATTGAAGGTGTTGTCTCCTTCCGTTTTTTAAGAGATCCGGACTCTGTTTTGTTTTTTGTCTTTTGTGTTATTTTTTCTTTAAATTCCATGTTTTGGTCCCACGTGTGCGGAGAAAGGGAATGTCCACTCGCACAGAGCCTCCTGTGTACAAGCAAGGCTGAATAATACAGATGATCACCAGTTATTCTGTATACCCCTTTTGCGACAGAGCTATTTGAAGAACTGGAACCCCAGCCATATTAAGTCTTGGCGCGGGTCGTATGACACCTTACTCCAGCCCAGGGGAGAAAGGGAGAGGGAAAGGAGAGACTATGATAGGAAAGAAAGTGGGAATGGGCTGACTACATCTCAGCTGCATAATTCATCTGTATCTTTGACAGACAGCCTTTGCCCTTACTAGGCCCCTGCACGACGCCGACATATACAGTCTTCGCAGAAGCAGTAGTTCTTATTAAAAGAAAATTTTGGGAGCATAGTGTCTGAACAGGATCAATTAGGAATGATTTGACTATCCCTGTATATTCTCAAAAATCGCAATATTTCATGCTGGCTCTTTTGAAGAAGAAATAGAATTCCCAAAAAGATCACCCTACTGGGCAGCTACGCAAAGCTTTTGTAATGGTCAAACAAATTAAATTAGGTGTTTAGAAAGGCCTTGAAAGCCACCTGCAGGCTGAAACACAATGGAAAATGGTACAGCTCCTGTCCGGCATTGACCAACGGAGAAGGCATGGACTTTGATCCATTGATCTTCTTCATGCCCCATGACCCCATGCTATCAGGAGTCGTACTTGAAAAGAGATACAGTGATGCTGTCAGAAACTCAATTGTGGTCAAACACTGAAAATGAGCCCGGCAAACAGTGTTTTCGAATTTTTATGGATAGCTCAAGGACCGAGTACGGTTGCAGCTCTGGTGTCTACGAGGAACCCAGCGGGAAAAACTACACTTTGCACTTGGAATGCACGCATCGGTGTTGTATGCGTAAGTGTATGCTATTCAGAAAGATGAACTTTATTGTGGAAAACAGATGGAGAGGCAGATCTGTATGTGCCTGCAGCGACAGCAAAGCTGCGCTCTTGACCTTAGACAGCCCCCTAACCACTTCATGGGTAGTTGAGTCCTATACATCCCAACAGAATCATGTCGGTAGACTTAATATCCTGATGCTAACATGAGTCCCGGGACATGAGGGTATCGCTGGTAATAAGATCTCTGACTCTTTAGCTAAGGCCAACTTCTTTGGCTTGGAGCCCGTTCTGTCACTCCCTTCTGCCGCGCTCCGAGCCACGGTTAGCAAACGAGTTACTTCAACCCACAAGCGAGCTTGGTATGCTGAGAGAGGCTGCAGATAGACAAAACTGATGTTACCTGTCATGTCCGACCGACTGTCGCAGATCGACCTATCATTGAGCAGAAGGGACTGTAGGCAGCTGGTTGGACTGATAACGGGCCACTTTCTATGAGCGAAGCACAACGAAGACAGTGCACTCTGCGTAGCATGTGGAGAGGTGGATGAGACGACGGACCACTTTCTGTGCGTCTGCCCGGCCTTCGCTCGAATCAAGCTCGAGGTTTTTGCCACTTTGACTCCTTGGCACCACATGATCTACTCAAATTTCTTCGGAGGTCGAGTAGATTTAAAGAAAATTTATAAGGGAGCCCGAGTGCAGTACAATGGACTGAATGTTATGTGAATGCTGTACTTGACAGTTGTCCCGACAAAAGAAAATGTTGGAGCTTACTTAAAATAGCACCGAAGCTTAACATTTGGACATGCGTTCATTACCGAGTATATTCGAAAAGTCTGCGAGTAAAGTAATAAGCACAAAGATTAACTCACTTAAACAGGCATAATCATCTGGTACTCTTGTTGGATAAATAAAAGAACGGCCTGACCTGAGTTGATCAGAGATTGAGTTGATTCGTATTTACTTTCCGAATGAAGCCACTTTACTCAAAAGCGAAAACTAATTTGGCAAAAATCGCTGAGTTTTCTGAAATATTAGCACCACACCCAGCTTAGAAGGTATTGAAGCTGTTGTTATTTTAAATTTAACATCAAAGAAATTATCTAACACACTTTCTTAATATACATTTCCATTAAAATCATTCATTCGCATAAAACACAAAAAATGTTCATATTCGCCGTATCCAACTTTCTTACTCAAGGGATTACCGCCTCAAAGAGAGCAATGAAAGCAAGAAGTAAAAAATTGTGAATGAAATTGAAAAATTTATTACAAATTTAATTTACGCTCAAAAGTACTCGAAAACTGTTCTTGAACCTTTTTATCCAACATTTAACTGATTTTCGGTAAAGTTTGTAATGGGAAAAAGTGAAAAAAAAAGAAATAAATTAGTTACCCTTGAAGCAGGCACTCACTCATATGTACATATATTCGCGTATGTATGAATGTAGGTAAGTACGAGCATGGAACAGGAGATTATCATGCACTCAAGTGCACATTCATTCCGTCATACACTCACTCACACACATACACACGGCACTGCGCTAACTCATTCCATTTATTCATTCATTCATTCACTGCTTAACTTCATTTTCATGCTGTTATGAGTGCGTCGTGCGCAGCTCCTGAGTTTGTTGAGCAGAAAAATACGATTAGCAGCAGTAGAGCGCGGGGTAGCAAGATAGGGAGGAGAGTCGGCAAAAAGCGGGTCATATGAAACGAAATCGAATTCAAATTCAATTTGAACTTTTCAATTTGTTGGTCCAACAAGCGAACAGCTAAGAGGCACGCAGTGAGGCGTAAACCGAAAAAAATACTCATTTCGCCAAAAGATCATGAGATTTATTTGAAATGCGTTTTTGAGTTAGAAAAAAAACCGAAATAAATGTGAGAAAAAGCGAGAATGGGCTACCAACTCTTGGCTGGCTAAGCGCCAACACTGCTGACCATTTTACTAGCACATTTGTGTGACGCTCCCGGCACAAAATATTTTTTTAGCAATTTTCTATTTTTTCAAAGTTAAACGATATGCCGCTCAAAGAAATTAAAAATAAAGCAGAGTGCTTGAAAACATAAATAAACGTAGTGGAAAATGCAATACAATAAAACTTAAATGCCAAACGCCTGAAAGTAGACTAGCGTGACAACCTGCGTTTGTTTATGTGTGTGTGCAAGCGAGTTCAAGTGCGCGTCGCAATAAACACTTGTTCAAATTGTATTTAGTCTGTCAAAAATATGAATATTGCTATGCTTGACGAGTTTCAGCGCCTCAGGGTAGGCAAAAGTGAAGTTTGCATGTTGATATAAGTTATTATCATTGTTGTTGTTGTTATATGTGTGCCACTTTTGCTTGTGTTCCTTGAATGACGATTGAAGTGCCAGTTTTGTCACATCACTTTCTCCGCTTCCCACCCTCGTACAAATACATACAATAAAGTTCACCGCTGCCAAGCGTCTCTTCGACAGACATTAAATGCTTTAGTGTGTGTTGTTGTTGGCGTTGTTGCCCAGTACATGTCAAATGATTTAGTTCTGTGCACTGCCGCCACCCTGCGCAATCAGATTAAAATTAGCCCAAAAGGCATATTTTCGGTGCTCTGGTCGTTTGTTGTTTTGAAGTGTGAAATTGAATTGTTGCCAAATGTATTTAAAATTTGAATTTTAAGTGTTGAATTTTATTTTGAAAAAAAAAACTGTTGCATAATTGTATTATTTTGCTTATGATTATGCATTTAGAACTGTAATTATATGTATGCGTGTCTATGGCCGCCATAGCGGAATGGGTTAGTGCGTAACTGCCATTCGGAAGTGCGTAGGCTCGAATTTCCGTACATGAAACACCGAAATGATTGAAAAAGTTTTTTCGTAAGAAAAGTTTTTTCTAATAGTCTAAAGTCTTCTAGAGGCAAACTTCCGAGTGCATTTCTGTCTTCTAGAGGCAAACTTCCGAGTCCATTTCTCCTCATAAAAATCATTTGCCGTTCGGAATCGCTGTAAAACTGTCGGCCGCCTCATTTGTGGAACAACATCAAGATGCACGCCACAAATTGGAGGAGGAGCTCGACCAAACATCCAAAAAGGATGTAAGCGCAAATTGTTTTATTATTTATTTATGTGTTTACAAAAAATATAAGCCCAATATGCCAATCCTGTCTTGAGAATGACGACACTGCAGATCATTTTCTCTGTAGCTGTCCTGCATTTGCCAGAATCAGACTTAGGATATTGGGTTGCGATACACTGAGTATGGACAAAGTTCATACTCTTCCTGTTGCGGATCTCTAAAATTCATCAATGAATCCAAGAGATTTGTGGAAGAGTGACCTCAAACTAATTTATCCGTTTTTACCATCCACCTTTTATCTTTCCTTAGATAATGGCACAAAGAGAGATATCAGCGGTTCGCTATAAAGATTTTGCGTCCAATTTCTGCAGAAGTTTTTTTGTTTGTTATGCTTAATGGTAAATCTGAAGTACTTAAACGCCTTCAGTGAGCCATATTAGTGTTTTTACAGCAGCTTAAAAATTCATCCGGCCAAAAAGTTCTAATTAAGTCGCCAACATTTTCGTGCGTCAACTTTTCAAAATTTTCGACGAGAATTAATAAGACAAGAATGCATCGGTAAACTAAAATGATTATACGGCGAGTTAGCAACGTCTTTTAGTAGCGTAAAAATTTCTATTGTACGAGTACCAAATTTTTCTCTTGGTCGCTGTTCGGTCACTGATGAATTTGGAAAAAGTCACCCAAAATCAGTTCTTGTGGCAAAAAATATCGATGCTGTTCGTGAAATGATTGAGCAAGATCGACATACCGTGGGACGGAGGAATTCTTGGACATTGGTATAATGGACGGAAATAATATTTCGCATGATCTTCTTCTTTTGCTTTATTCCTGTCAATCTGCTGAACCAATTCTGGCCAACGTTAGTAAAGCACACCAGTCGTTTCTTTCACGTGCGAACCGGCGCCAGTTGTACGCACTAAGTGAAGCCAAGTCTTTCTCCATCTGAGGAGGCCTTTCTCTTTCTCATGATCGCCTTATGGTAAAAAGTGTGTTCGCGTTGGCTTACGCACAAGTTAAAAAACGTGCTGGAAATGCGAATGAAAAAAGTGCCTTGAAAATTGGGCCAAACGGATGCAAAAATGTGCTGATGGCCATGGAAAATATTTTGCAATGAAATGATTTTCAACCACCAACGTTCATTTTTGCATTATTAGGAGAGTAGCAACCCTCGTATTTGATCCTGTAAGTCAAACTGTTGGTCCACATTATTCATTTTCACATCCACATTACACATTCTTGCTGTGCCTCGTGAAATAATGAGGTGAAAATTCATTAAAGAGAGAAGAAATCATAGTTTCCCTACTAAGATTCATTTTGCATTGTCTATCAATAGACATGGTTTCTTATACCCAGTGTTAGACCATACAACTTCTTCGCCAAGTCATGCATCGCTCGAATTGTGTAAGTTTCCTCAAGGGAAATCTGTATTAAAAGAAACGAGATGTGTGTCCATTGAGGTTGTGAAAGAAAAATTGGCACGAGTCCCAAAACATGGTTGGAGGCTGTGTGTGAGAGATCGATTTTGGCACCAAGAAATGATCAAGTGGGACCTAAAGAAAGGAATTTTACTTTATACAATTATTCACGTCAAAACATTAGTCCAATTTGAAAGCATTTTTCACACAATTGTGTGCCATACTGAGGAAAACAGAGGAGAGGAATAGAACAGAGACGGGAAAAGAAAAATGAGCTTTTGGATTAGAACAGGAGGTGGACTAAACAGTGGCTGAATAAAATTGTGTTAGCCGCTTCAATTAAACTCAATAGGTGTTTGATATCTAACCTGCTATATCCGCAGGTGTAGCAAACAAATGAGAGCCAAAATGTCTGAAGCTTAGTCCGACGAGAGCAGATCAGGTGAGCCGAAGGTGCTGAGATGATTCAACCTCATCCTCCAAACAGCTGCAGTAGAAAGGACTTGAAGCAATGCCAAGTTGCACCACATGAATACCTAACGGACAATGTCTGGTAATGATCTATACAAAGTTCAAGAGCTACGTCTTTGTTAGCCTAAAAAGTTCTCTGGTGCGCATCCGATCTATGCCAGAAGGATCTCGCGACTTTGCAGGTTTGCGCACTAATCCAGCGCTCGCTAAATTGACGCGTAGCCTATCTTTCGAAGAGCAGGCCACAGGTTCTCAAAGAAACTGCAATACTCTCTTCCGTCTCGCCAGTTCCCTATCTTGCTAGTTCCTACTAAGCCACTGTAACCGGAAACCCAAATGAGCTTCATATCGAAAAATTTACTTATAACAAATGATAAAAAAAGTAATCAAATGGCAAATGCCAAAAAAAAAATGAAAAAAGAAATGTTGCAAACGAGGAGAACCAGCCAAATGCTCCTCAATAGAAGCCAGTAGAGGGATATTGGACTATGTATTGTGAAACGAAATTTTAAGAAAAATGTGCAAGTTGCTGGTAATCTTCAAAAGTTACAAAAGAAACTGGCTCAAAGCAAGCGGTACGTTTCCAAGATGAGGGTTTGGATGTTTGGCTGAGCTCCTCCTCCTATTTGTGGTGTGCGTCTTGATGTTGTTCCACAAATGGAGGGACCTACAGTTTCAAGCCGACTACGAACGGCAGATATTTTTATGAGGAGCTTTTTCATGGCAGAAATACACTCGAAGGTGTGCCATTGCCTGCCGAGGGCCGATCGCTATTAGAAAAAAGTATTTCTTAATTTTTGATCTTACACCGAGATTCGAGCCGACGTTCTCTCTCTGAATTCCGAATGGTAGTCACGCATCAACCCATTCGGCCACGGCGGCCGACACTTGTTTTACTTGATTCATTAAAAAATCGTTTTTTTAATTATTAACAGTATATTATTATCATTTTTAATTATTTTTTTTATTTTTATTTAATTATTATTATTATTTAATATATTATTATTATTATTATTATTATGATTTTGGTCGCGTTTAACAAAACGCGCCAGTCGTTTCTTTCGCGCCCTTACCGCCAGTTGGAAACACCAAGTGAAGCCAAGACTTTCTCCCCTGATCTTTCCAACACAGTGGAGGCCCTCCCCTTCCTCAGCTGCCACCAGCTGGTACCGTATCGAATACTTTCAGAACCGGAGTGCTTGTATCCATTCGGAAGACATGACCCAACCAACGTAGCCACTAGATCTTAATTCGTTGCGCCATGTCTATGTCGTCGTAAAGCTCAAACAGCTCATTGCTCCATCGCCTCTGATACTCGCCGTCACCAACGTATAGAAGGGCAAATCCAAATCTTCCGCAGGATCTTTTTCTCAAACACTCCAAGGAAAGCCGCATCGGATATTGTGACCATCCAAGCTCCTACTTCTTACTTTTATTTATTATTAATTACTTGATTTATTATTAATTATTTTTAAAGAAAAAAAAAGCATCAAAAATAAAACAAATTCATTCACTTTACTAGGAAAACAATAAGAGCAAGAAGGACAAAAAACGCATATTGAAAATCTATTTACTCGTATCAATAAAAAACAATTTGACATCTTCACAACGAACAAAATTTAGATTGCAGCAGCAGTCTTCAAATATCGAATTTTCTTATTTCAGCGCTGCATGCAATCATTTACCATTAGCAAATTAGTAAAATTCAACTTTGCTAGATTTCCAAACATTTTCCCATTATTCGCTCTACCTGAAGTACGAGGAAATTCTGATGACACAAAATACTTGATAAAACACGCACGAAAATCAGAATTATGAGGCGAACTCGAGCGAATATCAACGAACAATATTTCAGTGAATCAAGGCGCATGTTGTTGTGGCACACGAACAAGCACACTCTCAATGAGCAGCAACGATGATTTTGACTATAGAATTTTTCATTGTTTATGACTGTCTTTTGTGTACCAAATACCGATGACAGCAATTTTCGCTGTTGGCTTAATTGTGGTCATCAAAAAAGGTGGCTGCAGGAGGGGGAAACGCAGTACGGTGGCGCAACGGCGGTTGCAAGCAAACAATGCTGCATATAGGTACATGTATGTATATATGTATTGTATGTATGTATGTGTGTGTGTTGAAATGTTTGCTGTGTTTTCCACATTACTCCGATGCTGATGACGTTTGCAATATTCGATGATGTGCAATACGCGCCTCAGCCCTTTTGCACAATAATAGCAACAACAATCAAAATACAATGCATTGCTGTTGCTGGCAAAAATAATAACGTTGCAACAAACGCCGCCGCATCAACATTAACAGCAGGTATTGTAAAACAAAAAGGATGTACATACAGTTGCTGAGTGGGAGGACAGCACATAAAAGGCAACAGATTCTTAATGTTGCTGTTGAAGCGCTGCCATAATAACGAATACTGCTTAAGCAACAACAAGTGAAGTGGCGTGAAGTGCTGAACGTTTCGCGTTGTCGAGCGAATATAAAACAGAGCAAAACAAAAATTGCTGTCATCAAAAATGAAAATTACGAGAGCAGCGCTGCCAAGTCGACGGATACAATACAGCATATATGGACAGCAATGAATAGGACACGCACTCGGCAAGCGTTTGCAAGCAAAATGTTCCTGAGAATGTATGCTTGTATGGGCCATGTAGGGAAATTATCAAGTTAACTAAAGACAACAAGAACAGAATTTATACTTTCTTCGAGAGGAACGTCAAGTAGGATCTTAAATCTGGATAGGCAGGCCTTAAGAGCTCGTGCTGGATACTATACGAGACATTATAGTCTTCGCACTCTCACAGGCGCCTTCACGGGTCACTTCACCTAAAACAAACACCTACATAAATTAGGCATAACTAACACCAGCACCTACGGATTTTGCTGCGAAGATGAGGAGTCTATAGAACATCTCATCATCGAATGTCCGGGGTTGACGCATAGAAGGAAAAAGTTTTTAAACAAGTTCATGCTTATAGATGAAGACAAGATCAATCATATACAATCACTCCCTCAGAAGGAGCTGGTACAATTCATAAGCATACTTAACAGTCAATAGACAGCATAGAGTGCACAATACATCAATATGGTCGCAGTGCTAAAGACCCATACCTTAACCCTTTACTACCATTAACCATTAACCATTATAGTCTTCGTTATTATTTCAGAAAAGTAGGATTACTAAAATCAAACGTCTGTCATTTTTGCTAACTGGATAAAGAAAAACCAGCGCAAATCCTCTGCGAATGTGCAGCTCTGGCAACGCAAAGACTCACTCACCTAGGTCGTGTGGCTCTGAATCCATAGATGATATGAAAAAAAAAGCTTAAAGAAATACTCAAATTCATTAGAAGATTTCAATTCCTTTCCATCCAGTCCATCTAGGTTAAACTTTTTTTCGTCACTAAATATTACTTTTTTCCATTCCCCGTGATCATTATTTGTAACAGAACTCCAAGCCATGTGGTCTCTTGTAAAATCTTGACGGCGTTCTTTGCGAAATTTATCCTACTTCTACTTCTTAACATCACAGTCCTTGAAGAACCATTGCTTCATTCACAACCTGGAGCCATTTGTACCTATCTAGGCTACTTCCTTTTCCCACCGATCGTTTAGCTTTTCAAGGTCAACTTCAATGTCTTCCCCGGGTCAATTTTTTGAATATCCTTAACTTTTGGTTGCGCGATAATAATTTTGACTTAAGCAACTTCAAATTAGAAAAGTAAGACTTATTTCCTCCTAAAAATCTAGCATTTATTGTCAATGATGTATCCTTATTGGCTGATATTTTGATACCCAGATAGGTAAATTCGTGCACACTCTCAAAATTTATTCAAAGGTGGTTTTTTTTTTTGTATTTTTTATGTGGCGCTTTGAGAATAGCCCACGGTTCGAAGATTTACTGGCCGCAACATTTCCCATTTCTTTGTTTTTGCTGTTGGAAGGGCGCAACTTGATGCAATCCTAAGAATTTTGCGGGTTCTTTTCAGTGTTAAAGCCATCGCAGTTCTGCTTTTCTTGTTCTTGCCATAGGAGGCGCCTTGTTTCACGTAAAGATTCACAACATTTGATTTGAAAGTCCGTCTGAGGTCAAGTAATCGATTTATCCTAGTTAAAACTTTCAGCTTTCCCATTTCATTAGAATTAAGAAGTTTTCGACCAAACACAATGAATGCTTGAAAAACGAACCTGAGTAAAAGTCATGTGGGGACTACTCCGACACATTTGGCTTATGGATTCACTAAAGCGAGCAAGCTTATTAACTGACTATTAGCCTGCGCTGTTTAAGTAGCATTTGCAATGTCAATGAAATCGAAATCACAGCTGTGAATGGGAACACACCGGGACGCGTGTTTTCCGGATTATCGCTCTTTCAAAGAAAAGATGGTTTCTTATGAGGAGGCTTCCAAAAAACATTGTGTTTTTATTCAGCTCAGTGATCGCTTCGTACAGCTGAAACTTTCTTTATTTGAAGGTGCTTAAGGACCTGTTAAAAGGCAGTCTATAGCATCGGGCATATTGGACTACTGGGCTTTGTTGTAAACGAATTGAAGCAATAAAGCGTGCTTTACAAACTGAGTCTGCTCAATTTTGCATAGTGCTGAGGGAGAGTCATGTGAGGGCATCAGATCAGGTATATCACATATCATTCAAGTTTGTGCTCTTTCCGGATCTACAGACTTGCTACGAAATTAAGCTGATTAGAACTGACCATACACGTATTCTGGCTGTCTTAGCTTGCTTTTAGTAGACTGCGATAAGACTCACAGAAACCTCTCTATCAATGAGCGCAAGCCGGGGAAAGATCTGCCACTTTCCTCTTACGCTTTCCTCTGAAGCTCGTGTTTCTAATTCCAGGGAAACTTCTGCAGGAACAAGTAAGGAATGGAAATCGTACACGAGTAGATTCAAATCTCCGTGCATGAATATGGAATATTATATTAGAAAAAGGTGTTCCTAATAGCAATCGCCCCTAGGCAGGCAATGGCAAACCTCCAAGTATATTTCTGCCATAAAGAAAGCTCCTCATAAAAACCGTTCGGAGTCAAAACTGTAGGTCCATCCATTTCTGGAAGAAGGAGGAGCTCGGCCAAACAATTATTTATTTATTTTTAGAGTGATGATTAGGGAGTAGAAAACGTCATGCATTATCTTTGCCACTTTGAGCTATTCCAGCTTCGCAGATCCGGCTGTCGTGGGTGCTTGTATATATAAGATAAGCTCTTTCGAGCTGTTGCTTGAGCTATTGAATTAGAATAGTAAAATTTCAAGTACAGAAAGATTTTACTTAATCTGCGTTTTTCGTACATTTTACCATAACTGCAAGCTTTGTGCTATCCCGATTCTACAGGGTGTGCTTCCCAATGTTTTGGCCTAATAAAAGAAAAAGCGGGCGACTGGCCTGCATTGACTGGCCAACAAGCAAATGGCGCTGATTGAAAACTACAAAATACGCAAGTGAACAACTTGCAACAGCTTCACACTAAATTCGCACATGTACATAATTACATACATACATATGTATGTATATAAGTGCCTGCATGCTTGGTTGCTCAAACACTTATAAAATCCCCGGGAAGCCAATGACGCCAGTGAAATGCCACGAAAATTACAGAAAATAAAATCGTACACCTTCCAGCACCCACTCTCGGCTCTCGCATAGCTACCCAAACTAAACATTTACTTGTATGCACTCAGCAATAAAAAAGCAATGAGGAAATCTACTGCACCAGTGTGTCATACCCGGTCCATCTCTGTGCCTCCCTCCTGTTGTTGTTCATCGGACAGGCTGGCTTTGCTTGGCTTCCCGCACAACATAACTCGTAAATGTTTTTCAATCATCATGAAAATGTCGCAATGAGTTGTTTGACAATGTAGTTCTGTATTGTAGTTGTGATGATGATGATGTTGGCGCAACATTACATAAAACAATGTTATTGGTGTGCAGGAAAATTTGCTATTGTAAGGTCGGAGTGCTTGAGAGACGAATTCTGTGGAAGGTTTTTGTACCTTTACACGTTAGCAACGGCAAGTATCGCAGGCGAGGAAACAATGAGCTGTATGAGCTTTACAACACATAGACAAAGCGCAACGAATAAAGATCCAGTGACTACTTTGGATAGGTCATGTCGTCCGAATGGTTCACCTGGCTCTTCGTGCGACTTTGCAAATTTCTTTATGGTTGCCGTAACTGAATCAATATTGAGGTCCCATTCTAGATCTTGCGTCCTAATATACCATGGAGCACAAACTGCATGCTTGAGTGCCTTAGTCTGAAATCTTTATATTTGCAATGTGTTACTATAGCTGGTGTATCCCCATAGCTGAATCCCAGATAGGTTTGAGAACTTGTTTGTAAAGCATTATCTTATTGTGTGCGGATTAGGCTGATTGTTTACTCATTAGCCAACGCATATTTTGGAATTTTAGATACAGTTCTTCTATTTTCTTTTTCACGTGCGCACTCCACCTAAGTTTCGTGTCGAGCGTCATACCTACATTCTTTGCTGTATTAGAGTATGATTCCTTAATGCTGTTTATGTATTTTGGTAGGTAGTTGGTCTTCTTTTTTGTAAAGTTTATATAAACAGACTTTGTTTCATTCAGTTCAATGTGCCATTTATCTGTCCAATTGTATATTTTATTTATATAGCAAGTTGCAGTTGTGTAGTAGACTCTATTTCTACCTTTCCCACAGTTAGTATTGCAGTGTCATCAGGAAATGTTGCTATAAAGTAATTATTGTTGTTCGGCAAGGCGAAAGTAAAAAGTAAATGGAGAAGGGAGTCAAGCACACTTCCTTGCGGTACACCAGTTTTTATCTCTTTCAGTGCAGAGAACTCATCTTCATATCTGACGCTAAAATAACGCTCGGACAGGTAGGTTTTTAAGACGCCTAAGAAGGTCGATGGACGAGCGAGAATGGAGAGTAAAATTTCAAGGCAATGCAACGTTTTGGGCATTTTCGTTCCGCGAGAAAGAAAAAAGATATAACGTAGAGGAGAAGGAGAGAGAGAGAGCTATACCTTATATATATCTAGACACACTTTAGGCTTTTTTCCTGAGTCTTTACTTGTGGTTGCTTATTTCTAGTGAGAAATAACACAGCCTACTTTTCGGCGCTTGTTTGTTGGTGCAAACTTGTAGGAAATATATTTTTGGTGCCCACTTTTTGGCGTTATATTTCCTTGGTGCCTACTGTTTGGGGCGTTTTTTGGACCCAAATATTTTTGGCGTTTTTCCGGTGCCTACTTTTTGGTGCCTTATTTCCGTTTCCTGGCTATTGCTTGTGTGTACGATAAAGTTCTATCCATTCCGACATCGGATTTATTGGTACTGCTTTGCGATAATTTGTGCCGTTGCCGCGGTCCTGGAATTGCTGCGTTTGTGCGGGTGATAAACGCTCGGAGTAGTGCGCGTTGTTGCCAGGGTTTGTACCCGACGTTTACCTACACCGGTCGACCCTTCTCCGGTTTTTGTAAATTTTGTCTGTTTGCATTCTCTGCAAATGTTGTGAATTTATTTAGATATATATTCTTTCTCTCTCTCTCTCTCTCTCCCCCTTCTCTCTCGGTTCTCTCCCTCTTTCTTTGTCTGCCTTGAAAGATTCACTTGTGTGTTATGTGTACTACGCTACACGCACTTTTTATATTTTCCACAGCAGGCCAGCATGACATACATCGAAAGCTTTAGAGACATCGAGAAATACAGCAAAACAGACTTTTTTTTTCTTCAAAAGTATTCTCAATGATACGAGTAATTCTGTGTGGTGTGAGCGGAATCTAAATTGCCGTGCTGGTATTATTTGTTTATTTTCTATTGTATTGTTCAGGCGCTTTACCAAAAATTTTCCCAACAGTTTTCATAAAATGGGCAACAGTGAAATTGGCCGATATGATGCTACATAGTTTGGAGGCTTTCCTGGTTTTAGAATCATGATAACATCAGCTATTTTCCAATAAATTCGAAAGTATTGCAGCTTAAAGCAAGCATTCATTATGTTTGTTATTGTAGTTTTGTAATGATGTTTTTTGGAACATGTTTGAGGACTTCGCCAGTTATTAAATCAAACCCTGGGGACGCCTTCGACTTTAACTTTTGTATCTCGTTGCACATCTTCAGTTATGGGTAATTATTATCGCTGGATATGCCATCATTATTAGGTGTTGGTGATGTGTCGCTATTGGGTGTATAGCTTTTTGCTAGATAGTCTGAAAATATGTTTGCTTTCTCTATGTTTGTTTTCACGCATCCATTATTGTTTATCTTGATTGGTGGGTTATGGTTAGTAGCTGGCTGTTTAAGCTTTTTGGTGCATTTTCATAGTGTCCTTTTGTGTCACTTTTATTATTTAATTGCTGTACGTAGTTCGAAAACAATTGATTTTTGTATTCTTTAATTTTATGGCTGAGATCTTTCGCTGCTTTGTTCAAAGCTGCTCTACCTACGCTGCATTTTTAGCTTCTTTAGCACCATTTCTTTTATATCTTTTGTGTATTTGGTGCACGCGGAAATTTTCATTAAAGAAGGGTGCTCGACCAAGCAAGGTGTTGTATTTCTCTTGCCTGTTTTGAAACTTCAACATTTATCTTTGCTGTTGGGTCCATTGGCAACGTATTGTCTTCAGATTATTCTAACAGTTGCGGAAATAATCCCAGTCGGTGAATTTTGCGAACTTTAAGTGTTAAATCAAAAATCAGAAATGATCCTTAAACACTTTTCTAGAAACTAAGTGATTTAACCGTTGAATTATTACTCCACAAACTATTATTTTCTCAAATATTCCTCATGGTTTAAAGGGGAACTCCACTGTGAACGCGTGAAAATTAAGTGATTTTCATGAATTTTTTTTATAAGTAGGGATGATTATTTGAGGATCGGACAAATTATAATTTATTTAACATATATTCAACTATACTTACACAACTTTTTATTAAAAAATATGAAAAATTACAATTGTTATTAATACTATTGCAATGACGTCATAAAAAACTGATGCACCCTGGTGACCAAAATACAGCGGTGGAAAATCATCTTAAAGCAAAAAACCAAAAAAATGCTTAATCTATGCATCAATGGGTATCGTAAATGGCGTTTTTTTTTTATTTTATTTTGTGAAAATGGTGCAGGTTTGAAAAATGAGTTGGTGTTGTTCCCCCTTTTTTTGTTTTCGAGAGGCTTGAAAAAATATGGATTTTTGGCCAATACATGTACAAAAATTAAAAAACAAAATTAAAATCGGTTCATAAGTCTTCGAGAAATCGAGGCCACCGTATTCAGAAAAGTCCTTTTAAGAAAAACGCGTTTAAAGTTTTCATTGGACGTTGTAACTCACTACCTGCACTTATTGTATTGGGTATAACATCGTCAATTTTCAAAATTTTAAGTTAAAATTTTTTTTATATATTTTTGAATACATCTACTTTAAGCAAATGCAAAAAACAAAAACAAAATTTTTGAAAAATCACAGTGGTGATTTAAAGTTCAAAGTTTACGAATTTACGAAAGCCACCAATACCAAGTCGTCAAAAAGTGGCAACTTCAGCGGCTCGAAGCGACCATTTAGTTGTCTGCTACAGCCTAGTCTACCCATTCAATAACAGTGGCCAAATTGCCGCCAACAAGTTTCAAAACAACTGTGAATTTGTATTACAGCCTTGGCAATTTCTAACTGCTTTGCACAAAAACAAAAAATGTTGCTTGTGTAACAATAAAAAATAATGTCAACTTTAACAACAATGTCAACATTAAGCAAATACAGAGTGAAAGAAGAAGAAAGATGTACCAAGTAAAGCGCCACTCGCCTTGCTGTTCACCAAGAAACTATGAGCGCCACAAGCAGCAGCGAAAGGAAGAAAGAATTAGCCGCTAAAAACAATTTTTGAAAAAAAAATGATGTCGAAGCGACATTTCCGCGACATTGTTCTCACCATCAACTTTACTAAGCTGGCGCACTCACTCCGAAATGAGCGGGCGGGAGTCGGCAAAAGAAATCTAACGCCAAACATGCCATCCAATCAGCCGCACAATCACTGAGCGGCGCACCCGCTGCCGGCGGTCCTGTTGCTCCAAGGGGTGACATTATTTTTCATGTCAACTCGTCGGCGGCAGTTAAGAACGTGGCAGCCGTGGGAGTGGTGATGAAGGCAATTGCGGTGGAACGGGATGGGGCTGAGGATGTATGTGGCTGTGTGGCGTACGCAGATATCTCGCACACAATCGTTTGCTCTGCTGATTGTATTCGGTTTGTCGCGTGTATTTCGTATCTCCCTCAATGGCCTACACAATTGTACGGATTTTGGCTTTTCAATTGTGCGCTTGTATCCTACCTCCAGGGTAGGCAGGTGGCTTTCTGAAGGTGTTTCCACGTGAGTGCCATCTTTTGGGGATTTTTGCGTGGAGCCAATGCTGCTCACACGCACACCTTTCCATTGTTTTGTTCACTTACACAATGTTCTCATTCTTCGTCCTCTTTTCCGAAAGTTCACCCACTACCGACGCGCTTTTATCTTTTCCTCCACTTCATTCTTTTGTCATCAGCTGGAATTGGTTTTTAATGTTTCCGCTGAGATACGTTAAGAATAATTGTTTTGCCTGTGTTGTTTTTGCGTTTTGCATTTCTTTTTTGTTTCCTTTTTTTTAAATAGTTTCTAAGGCAGAAACTTTTGCGCTAAGTGTCCTTGTTTAGCTTTGGTATTGCCCACAGGTGTTGTTGGCCCTGTTATTTTATTCGATTGCCGAGCGCTATTTTAATTTCTCTTTGTTGCTCTTTTAAATACCTTAAGTGCCGTTATAGTGTTATTTTTTCTAAGCAGTTGGCGAAAAGCTTCAAGTTTTTTCCTTGTGTTTTGAATAATTCATTTGGCATTGGGTTAAGTGTTGGCAAAATGTTTTCTTGAAATTCTTGTTTGCAGAAGTGATTGGGCGGTACTTCGATGTGAGTTTTTGTGGTTTGAAATTTCGTAGCCACATATAAAATGAGGTTAGCAACAAGCACTAAGTTCTTATTTTTGATTGGCGCGATAACGGTTTAAGCTAGTTTGGCCAAGTTGAACAAAGCGCGCCAGTCGCCAGCTGGACACACCAAATGAAGCCAAGTTCTTCTCCAAGTTACTGTGGGCATTTTGTCAGATTCCCAAAGGCGTGAGATTTTTAGTTCACTGATGATTCACAATACAAACAAATGTCCAGAAAACGATTGCATTACACCTTTGATGCTTCGTCGCATTACTTAGTCATCGGAGAAATTTTAAACAAAAAGATCCTGTGCTCAGGAATCAAATTCTACTTCTTCCAGCTGACTCACTTCGCTTCAGCTTATGAGTAGTTATAGGGTGGCCTTGATAAGTTTATTTTAATAATTTTCCTGCTTCACGGTTTTTTCCGTAAACATTATTTTTTAATTTTTAAGATTTATGACGAAATTTTGATACAAAGCATTTTTTACTAATTTAAAGCCCTCACCCATCTGTTTAAGTGTAATTTTTATTTTTCCTACAAGGCGCAAAAACGTCCCATGAGCGAAAGAGTTGGAAGGATAATTTTTTCTAACTAAATTATTTTTGCATTATTCCTCATAAAACTGCTAAACATATTTAATGCCTCAGTTGTAAGGATGTTACGATTTACATATGCTATTTCATCCTAAGAAGAAATAAAATATTAATCTCTCTAAAAACATCAGATTTAATCTTAAAAGAGAGTATTTCAGATGTTATAAAGGGGGCTACCCTTTGCCATAAGCCATTATGAGATCATTCCTATTATTATTATATTTTTTTTCTTTTGTTATTTGTCAGAAAAAGGGATTTTGACAAAGAAATGACCTGTTAATAACGCTGACTTAACCCTTTCGAAGCCGCTGAAGTAAAGGGAACTTGTTTTACGTGTTCAATCGCTACAATAGGGAAAGTAAAAGCATTCCATCATTTCGGGATTTGAATAGGGTAAAAAGGGGTGGTGGGAGGGGCTGGGACATATATATTCCGTCAGTGTTTTTGAATGGGACAGTATTTTCCGGTACCTCATATATATATGCACTTTGGTTTTATATGAAACTAATTTTATTTGGCGGCCACCGTAGCCGAATGGGTTGGTGAGTGATTACCATTCGGAATTCACAGAGAGAACGTTGGTTCGAATCTCGGTCAAAGCAAAATTAATAAAAACATTTTTCTAATAGCGGTCACCCCTCGGCAGGCAATGGCAAACCTCCGAGTGTATTGGGAGGTTGAATTAGTTTTAAAGGTTTTTTTCGAAGATTTAGGGCTTTATTGTGAAAAAACGGTACAAAATATTTTATTTGAAGTATTGGCCATCGCTAGCTACAACTTTCGCCCATCTTTCGGGCAATTTCCGGATGCCGTTTCTCCAAAATTCTGGCCGCTGCTTGGCTATCCATGACTCAACCCATATTTTGGTAGCCTCGTACGAGGAGAACCGCTGGTCCGCCAAATCGAGACTTATATGCCGGAACAAATGATAATCGGAGGGAGCTATGTCTGGACTATACGGCGGGTGGGTAACACTTCCCAGCCAAGCGTTCCAAGGTATTTTTTGACAGGTTGAGCAACATGCGGCCGAGCGTTGTCATGTTGCAAAATAACCTTGTCGTGCCTTTTTACCGTTTCCGGCCGTTTTTCTTTCAATGCCCGGCTTAAACGCATCAATTGCAGTCGGTAACGATCCCCCGTGATTGTTTCGCCCGGTTGGAGCAGCTCAAAATATACGACGCCGACCTGATCCGACCAAATGCAGAGCATGATTTTCTTGCCGTGAATATTCTGCTTGGCCGTCGACGTTGATGTGTGGCCGGGCAAACCCCATGATTTTTTGCGTTTTGGGTTATCGTAGTGGATCCATTTTTCGTCGCCAGTCACCACCCGATGCAAAAAACCCTTCCGATTTTGTCGCTCGATCAGCAATTCGCACGTAAAAAATCGCCGTTCGACGTCGCGCAGCTTCAACTCGTACGGGACCCAATGTCCTTGCTTTTGGATCATTCTCATCGCTTTTAGACGCTTGCAAACGGTTGATTTATCAACGCCCAATGATTCAGCAAGCTCTTCTCGGGTTTGGCACGAGTCCTCGTTTACCAATTCCCCCAATTCCGCGTCCTCGAACTTTTTGGGCTGGCCAAGACGCTCCTTGTCTTCGGTGTGAAAATCACCACTTTTGAATCGTCGAAACCAGTACTCACATGTTGAAATCGACGGAGTATGGTCTGGGTAGGCCTCCTGCAGCAATTCACGGGCTGGGGCTGTATTTTTTTTCAAATTGAAGCAGAAAAGCAAAGCTTCCCGCAAATTGCGTTTCGACGGACCGAAAGTTGACATACTCGGAGCACGAAAACACTGCGTTGTTTATACTTCAGCGAAATGACAGATACTGATAAACAAAGCCTAGGGATGAGGCTTTGTCATGAATATATATTCAGTATTGCCAACGCGATAAAGTGATAAATAGCGCCATCTGTGTGTCACCTTTAAAACTAATTCAACCTCCCATATATATAATTTTATTTGGAGTTCAATTAATTGTTTCGGAAAAAATATAATAGAAAATAATACAAAAGCAATATATTTAACATAAAAAAGTTTGGTCTTTATTTATGGTACGGAGAGAAGCAATCTTTGCAGAGAGGAATCTGACAATCTTCGCAAATCGTTTTTCTTCTCCTCTCTTTTTCTTAATCTGCACAGCCTGTGCAACGACTTCGATTGGGAATTTGAATGGGTAGGTGACCTGCGGCTAGCTTCCTTTTTCTTCCTCACGTGCCACTGCGTTGAACAGCCTCTCTTTCCTTCCCTTCAGCAATCATGTGTTCCGCCAGCTCTATCATAAAGTCTATAAGTGGTTTTTGTTTCCGTGAAAGTTGTGAACTGATTACCCAACAATTTCCTACTAACATCATTAACAATCGGTAAAAAACTTTTTTCCACCATTTATTAGACTTCCGATCCAACTCATATTTGATCAGCTCGGTCAACTCCCCCCATTATCTGTCTGTAAAATTTTATAATTTCGGGGCAGTCCACGTTAACTTTTTGATCATTTTTTTAATTTCTTTTCTATTATGGAGATTTCAGAGGTTTGAAAATTGCTTACAATTACTACTTCCTTGGTATCTTGCCATTTAGCATACTTTATACCAGTGTTGCTTTCTCGGAAAACGCATTGACCTCTGTTCAGTTTTGTACTGATGACTGGCAATTTTTTGCGATTCGACATAACAGTTCCTAACGCTGCGTATTTAATAGTCTCTAGAAGATTGATACTTGTGAAGAACAGATCGAAACCCAGAGTCACACCCGTTTCACGAATTGTTGCAGCTAACTGATTTACCTCGCGCTCGCCTAGAGTTCCATCGACATTTCCATCTTCTCTCCCACAATAGATATTAAAAATTTATTGAATTTCGTCATGCTTTCATCTATACTTTGGTAAGCACTTTCGTTCCCTTGCAAATCGAGACTTTAGGCACTCAACCATATCTTCCACGTAATTAAGTTTGGATGCTCCCTCAGGCTTTTCAGGTGAAGCAAAGTACATTTTCGATGATAGTAACTGAAATCTATCCTTCGTTATAGCCGATTTTACTGCATCGTTTCCCATAGAATTATGTTTTGACCAATAGTGTCTTACAGATGGCAAATGGTTATATGACATAGTTATCATGCAACCAATAACGATTTTAATTTCGCCAATATCTGTTAGCTTTATATTTTTGTACGCTGGTTTTGAGTTTCGCATTATCTCAAAAGGCTTTCAAGGAAAACTTTCATAAATATATTGTAAGGATTGTCAGTCCTCTCAAAGCTATGAGCAATATCGGGAAGTCGATAGCTAGTTATTGTTTTTATTGGTACAAACTCCGCACGGCGAGAAGACCATATAGTGGCAATATTTGCAGAATCAGCTGTAGAACGTGTTACTGCCAAAATATTTTCTGCATCCTCCTCATTACTATTATCCGTATCTCTTTCATCAAGAGATGAAACCTCACTATAAGAAGGCTCATAATTATCACTGCTACCGTTCGTTTGAAAAGTCGTCATCCTCATTAGATGATTTCAAAATATTAGCAATGGCATCTTTATCAAGCTTTTTGGGTATTATGAGTCTGTACAAACAATGTGAGCATATAAATGAAAAATAATATCAGTACCTAATTACATTTTAATAAATTTCCAAGAATGTTCAATACTGTCTGGGACACCATGAATACTGGTGGGACACATACGTCCCAGTAAAATGAAATTACTAATGATTTTTATAATAAACAAAACAATAAATTACTATACTTTTGGTTGGTTTTAAAACTCAAAAAACCAAGAATAGTTGCAAAAACCAGTGTCACTTACAGAATTCGCGTCCAAACTTGCGATCTTTTTTCAACTTATGAGCACGTCTTTACCATTAAATATCAAATAACGCAAGCAATTACCGCTAATAATACCATAAACTACGAAATGGGCTAAGCTAAACCCATTTTAGTCTCTTAATTTCCAGGCTAGGCATCCTCGAACATATACCGGGGCACATAGGTCCCGTTCGGATCGAAAGGGTTAAATCTTCTAGTGAACTTCGTTTCTCTTATTCTTTGACAACTCCCCACCTGAACATCACGAAATTCTCTCTCTTGCTCTCGATGATATCGAGAAAGTTACTACCAAAATAAAGCGACTCAAAAGGAGACTGAATTTGTTCATCTGCTGCTTTTCCAAAAAATAAAAACTGGAATGCAAGCGTCAAAGGAAGTATGTGGCAACAGTATAAGCTGCGGCCCCCGAGCCGAATGGGTTAGTGTGTGACTATAATTGGATAGTGCTCGGATTCGTAACCCTGGGCATGCAGTATTAAAGTCTTTTCTAATAGCGGTCGGCCCTCGGCAGACAATGACAAACCTTCAAGTGTATTTCTGACATGAAAAATCTGCTCATAAAAAACCATCTGCCTTTCGGAGGCAGCATAAAACTGCAGGTCCATCACTTTGTGGAAAAATATCAAGACAGACACGACGCAAGCAATAGCAGGAGGAGCTCGTCCAAAAACCCAACAAATGTTGTAGGCGCCAATTATTATTATTATTATTATTACTAACCTTATTAATGATATACATACATATGTATATGTTCGTATCTGACCCAAACAAGCAAAATGCTAGCAGTCCCATTAAGAGTGACACAGAACACTGTTGCATAAAAACGTCTACAACTCTTGCCATGATCGGGTAAGGAAAGCAGAAATTGCTCTGGTTCCCTGCAAACGTTTGCTTAGAAGAAGATGGGGTGTTCAACCTGAGTATACTTTATGTTTGAATAAGGCAGTTATATGACCGATTTTATCATATGGATCGGTAGTTTGGTGGAGAGCTCTTCGAAAAGATTACAACATCAAATTACTGGACAGAATACAAATATCAACCTGTGCAATAACGGTCGGTGCAATTAGATCATGTGCTAGGGAGGCTCTTAATGCACTGGAAGGTACTTTAATCAATTGCTTTGAGGAGCTGTGCCCACTCAGGCAAAGTAGACAAGGGAAAGTGGTTCCTTGGTGGAACCCTGAACTGTCGAAGTTTCGTGTAGGGTCCAGAAAACTTCTTAATAAGGCCTTAATATCAAGAAGATGGCTACCATGAATGCATTTAGGTAAAATGAAGCGGGTCGCTAGAAAGAAAAAACGTATGGTCATGCCAGTCTATTATTGCGCCAAACTTAGTTCACCTCGGGGAGCACTGTTTACATCAGCCCAATCGGTGACATTCAATAGGAATTTTGACACTCTCTTCCCATCTCGGGAAGAATGGAGTAGGGTACTTTTACTAAACAACTTCGACACTATTTTCTACACAGATGGTGCAAAAATCGTTTATGATTATAGAGCAGGTATAAGTAGATATATACACACATACTTAGAATTGAAAAATCTATGCGTCTTCTTAATACTAGCAGTGTCTTCCAGGTGGGAATATTGGCAATACGTAAAGCTTGTAGGGTACTAATCGCAGATTTCTCTTTTAAATATAAAAATAAATACAATATCGCTTTTCTTCTATTAATAAATACAATATGGCTATCCGCATAGCCAAGTTGCACTGTATTCGGTTACAACAAATCTAAACTGGCTGGCCTTACCGCCTAGAGCGTAAACCATAACGTTACCTAAGGCTGGGTCGCGTGATATCGGAGCATTGAACGAAACGAAAAAGCGGACGAGGTGGCAGGATCTGCCACTGGGGATCTGCCATGGATGGATAACATTCTTGCAGAATAGGTACTCACACCACTAAGTGCAATCAAAAATGCAAGCTCCTCAAAATATCTACGAATCGCGGATTGTAGTTGGAGGGATCAGACAACCTGTTGTCACGGCAGTGATAACTGGCTTTTTGGCCCATAAGAGAGCAAGCACCCAAAATGGACTTCCCCTAAAATATAAACTGTCGTAGTTGTAATCAGCCCGAGAAAAAGGCAACTATCTTTTGTGAATTCCCTACCCTATGGAAGGCAGGAATGCTACTCCTTGGCAAACCCCTTTTTGAAAACCTAGAAGAGCTGGCCAGCATGGACGTAAACAACCTTATAAGGTTGTAGCACAATCGCACAGACTAAATATAGTCATGTTGATATAATCGTATAACTTGTTGGCAGCGAGAATGTGGCAACAAAGTAGTGCGAAAATACTAATTGGATCCACACTTACCCAGAAATTATTGCCTTGCATACCAATCAAGCTTCTCGTTAAGGACGCACTAATCAATTCTGCAAATCAAAGATGGATTAGCGCTAACACCTGCGAAATTGCCAGGCAAACAAGGCTAAATTTACGTCTGTCCAAGAGTATTATAACACTGAGTAGACTTCAAATCAGGACCTTAGTAGGGGCCCTCACAGGACATTGTCTCATAGGAAATCATGCAAGGAGATTAGGCGTTTACATGTATGATTTCTGTCGTAGCTGCAGAAATGAAGAGGAATTGGAAACAATTCAACACCTTTTTTGCACATGCCCAGCTTCTGCCAGAAGAAGGAAGCGAATTTTAAAATCCTACTTCCTTACGAATATAGATAATATATACACTTTAGGTATCAACAACCTTTTACGCTTTGTCAAAAGCTCAGGATGGTTCAATATGGAAAGGGAAATGTAGCCCAGCCCCCGCGGCTCACAACGGACCCATTCCGTCGTCTAAGTGGCATCGTGGTCTTTATGTGCGATGCGGCTGCCAAACCTACCTAACCTACCTACCAATCAATGGTTAGAAGCCGTTCATCCGCTACCAGAGTAAGGAGGTAGGTAGGAAGGTTTGGAAGTAGCACTTACGTACCTTTTTGATACCATAATGTGGATCACTACCTGTGAAAAATTAAGGAAAGAAAAAACCGTCTAAAGCCATCCAGTGCTGTTGATATAGTGGAGGAGAGAAAAGGGATCTAGGCTGGAAAATTTCTCCAAGCCATCCCCAAAGGGCACGCTGAGGAATCCAAAGCGCCTAGCCGCCAGAGCCGGATATTTGCAGAGAAGGTGTTCAACAGTCTCTTTCTCTGCAGGATCCCAACAGCTTCTTCAGTAGGGGTTGTACGGAATTCCAAGCTTCTCTGCATGAGTACCGATCACCAAGTCACCAGTGAACACCGCAATGAATTTGGAAATTGAATGGCGGGGGACTCCCAACTTCAGTGGGGAATTTTTTATTAAATTTTTAGCAAGCAGTAATCCAATATTTTATGCTCTTACGTTAAAGAAATTATCATAATTTTATTTTTATTCTTCTACTTCTTAATCCTACCAACCAATTCTGGCAGTCGTTTTTCTCATTCCAGTTAAAACCAAGTGAAGGAAGATGCTTTCTTTCGCGAGCTCTCCAATACAAGAAAGGTTTTTTTTGCTCTGATACCACCAAGAGAGGCCGTATTTAGTACTTTAATAGCTGAAGTATTCGTATCGAACCTCACAACTTCGCTGTACCAATTAAATTGCATAAATTTATCAATAAAACACAAGCAAATCAAGTGACGAGCAAATTTTTATTAACGAACCTGCTATTTTTTTTTGTTTTTGGCGTTGAGGTTGGGTTAAAAATGCCTTCGCCCCATATAGTAACCGTCGCTACTACGTGTGTGGTGATTTCACTAACAATATCTCTCCTCTTCTCTTGGATTTTTCCATCCACTCTGGGACTGCTTCCGCATTGCTTCGAGGTAGAGGGCCAAGACGGAGTCACTTACTTTCTCACCCAGCGTCCAGGGTCGTCTCTTTTAAGAAACCTATGCTCAATGCTCTTCAGCATAACTTTCCATTTCACCCTTCTTTTTTCGGATAATATCCTCCGCGAAGTTTGCGACGGGATTCCATTTTGCTTCATCTATCATCATTTTGTCGATTATTTCTTCAGGTGCAAATACACCAATAGCTCGTTGCAGACCTGTTCTCTCTATGTTCCACCTCTCGCATTCAAAGAAGGTGTGCTCCGCATCATCATACTCAGTATCTCCATATATGCAGTTTGGTAAGCTCACTTTCCAATTCGCCACAAATACTTGCGAAATAACCCATGTCCGGACAAAAACTGTGCGAGGTAATAGTTAACCTCATCGTTTTTTCTTTCTAACCACTTTTTTAGATCGGGTATTACTCTAACTGTCCATCTACCATCAGAGTTGCATCTTACCTGCCAAAGTGTGAGCGTGTGAACTCTAATATCGGAGAAGCCTGGTACTGAGATTCCTGTGATTTTTGCCTCCCATCACCGCTTGCGCTCTT
Source organism: Anastrepha ludens (assembly GCF_028408465.1). NCBI lineage: Eukaryota > Metazoa > Arthropoda > Insecta > Diptera > Tephritidae > Anastrepha > Anastrepha ludens. The sequence continues at coordinate 115,894,081 of NC_071501.1, forward strand.
GTGCTAAAATATCTATAGGGATGGTTCCGCTGATAATTAAACAGCTGCTTATGATACAGTTCTATATGACGAAGCCACTTTGAGAGCTCAGGTGCGTTGCACAGATTGTAGAGTTTTCCGCCAGCATTTAACCCTTAGCGAATCTGCCCATATTTCGCATCCGTATAGAAAAATTGAGTTCGTCGTGTCCATTGAAAGTTTTCACTTGCTCTGAGTTGGCCCTCCAAGGTTTGCCATGAGCTTACTTAATATGCCGCGTACTTTGGCAGCTCTTATGGCAGCATGATTTATGTGCAACCAGTAAGTTAATCTTGCGTCTAATTGCACTCCTACGTATTTGATCACTCTTTGTGTCGATAAAGTGGCTCCGAGTACTTGTATATCTACTTCTAATGGGATACGTCTGTTGGTTAGAAGGATTAGCTCTGTATTCTTTGTTGCCAATTTTACTACGTGGTCCTCTAGCCATATCTACACTCGGAACATCTCTTGATTTAACTTCCTTTCGAGCAATTATTTCAGCTGCAATGTCGCCTGCGTATCCCACTAAATGCACATCCTCAGGCATCTCCATTCGAAGAATTTTATCGTAGCGTATATTCTAAAGTTCAGGTCCATGTACTCGTATTGATCCTTGGGCCGCACCTACTGTTATTTGTTTAGTCTTACATTCTTCTTGCGTTTCGTATAAGAGCACGCGATTGCTTAGATAGCGAATGTGCTATCAACTTCTTCGCAGTATTGCCAGTTCCCGAATTGTAACTTCACGTACTTAATGGTCATGCTCGGAACTTAATGGCATGCTTTATCGTATCATTGTTGACAGTATTCGTCTTAGCGAAAACGCATAGGTCTATAAATCTTGAATAGAATATTTGTATAATTCGAGTAAGGCTCATCGTAAGGCTCATGTTGGAATATACAAGTCCGAAATTAGAAAGGGTAAGAAGGACTCTTGGAGAAGCTTCTGCGAGAGCGTAGAGGGCTGCCATGAGTCCTCCAGGTTTAGACGAGTACTCACGAAGAGTTCCGCTCCCTTGGGGTACTTAAGAGACGAATTGGGGCGTTGGGCGATGAGCGGCGAGGAGTCACTGAAGTTACTTCTCGACGCCCATTTTCCAATAAGCCCAGCGCCTAGCAGCACCGGCCTGGATAGCATTTCAACTTGCATTCCGGACCGGGGCTGGTTGCTGGATAAGCGTCGCCTGGCTTGGGCCATTGACTCCTTTAAACTGTGAGGTGATTACCCCGCGGAGGGAGAAAATTGGAATCCCCCTGACAACCTGCGGTCTGCTCCTGGAAAGATGGGCATCGCGCCAACTCAGCGAGGGCTGGGCAAATACACAAACGTGTAAAGTCGCGAAATCCTTCTGGCCACGTGTGGACCTGTGGCTGACAAAATATCAGCTCTCCAATCTAGTGGGTTCTCTCACAGGACACAATGCGCGAGGATTGCATGCTGTGAGACTTGGAATCACCTCGAGTCCTTTTTGTGCTGGATGTATGGAGGATGAGGTGGAATCATCTCAGCACCTTCTCCTTAGCTGCCCTGCTCTGGCGGGGCTAAGATTCAGGCTTATTGGGTCTTACTTCTTTGCCACGCCTGCTGATATAGCTGGCGCTGACATGAAAAATCTGATGGGTTTCATCAGCAGCACGCAAACATAGCCATCGTTCATAGTCCGCACGCTCCTAACCATTCCATCACCACCTCTCCCCGCCCTCTCCCTGCACCTCAATGGTATCACAAAGAACGAATCCTTCTTCGTCCAAGTGTGCTCACTCCCTGGGCAACCATACCAACCTAACCTAAGGCTCATGTTGTCCGTTCTTCTTAAAAATTTGATAGAGAAATTTATATTTAATATTTATATTTTGTTCATCGATAGACAACTTTACTACTCAGTTGCTTATTTAGTGCGACTTGCTAAGCGCTTGTTGGTAAAAAACTCTCCATTGAATGGATATCGTGGCTGATGTTCGCATCGGTGTTAAGACAGTTTAAACTTTAAAGTTTTTGTCGCAGTACTCGCTAAGGTAACAAAGAACGCGAGTACCTGCTTTGAACAGGCCATATAAAGGATATACAAGGACTTGACTATAATTAGTTTCTGTTAGCTGCCCTAAAGTAGCTGCAAAAGTACTGACGTGCATTTTCTACGTTAAAGCCCCACGCTGGAGTTCCTAGAAGAAGAAAAGGAATATCTTTACAAAAAGATATGCCTAATATGCCATCCTTTGCCTCTTTCTAAGGAATACAAAGTTTTCCTTGCACTTAATTTATTTGCTCGCTTTGGTCAAACAAATCCCAGAGGAAAGTCAGCAAACCAAGTAAAATTAATTTGACAGCAGGGCGGAGTATGTGGGCCGTACTTCACCGCGCCATTATTAACAATAACTGGGTCATTTCACGGTATATTTCTGTTATTTCTACAACACATCCAAGGCGTCCATTCAACAAGCAAGAGTCGTTATGGAAAGGACTACAAAGCCACACTAAAGCACGGCTGGACGTAAGAAGATTTTCAACATTTAATTGCAGGAAGATATTAAGTGAAAGAAAAGGCAAAATTAAACAAACGAACGTGAAAAGCACACACAACCAAGCGACGGCCTACTTTGGTCCATTTCGTGTACCCTTTCAACTGACAATGAGCGGATAAATTGTGAAATGTATGCATGGAAAAAAAGTTGATTCCCTTTGTTGGGGTTGTGGATTCCGAAATGGGTTAAGCCGCAAATATGAGCCGCATAACCGATACACTTCCGCAGACATATTTGCATGTGTGTAAGATAATAAATGTGTGTGTGTGTGTATGGTGTTCACCTTTGGGTAGGCTTATGCGATTTGGGTGTAAAAAACCGGTTTTTAATTAAGATTAAATGAGTAGAAATGACATATACATACATATGTACTGCGTGAAATGTTATTTATGCGCGTGCGAATGTATGTGTGCCGTACTTAACATGTGTAGGATTCTTGTAATGCCTATTTGTGCAGTTAACTGTAAAGGATATGAATATGAATTTAAATTTATAAATCTAAGCAAAGCGGCGGGATGCCACATTTTCGACTGACAACACAAGACATGGAATGGCAGCTCATTAAAATTTCAAAGGTGTTGAAATATTAATTTGTATTTAAAATGAAAATGAAACGAAAAGTTGTAAATTCGACTGAAATTGGGATTTCCACGAAGAGAAATGTGGGTTAGAAGGGTTCCCAAAATACAGCAACACATACACGGATTGAAATGCTATATATGTGTGTACACGTACAAATACGCTATATGGCAAACCACAGAAACATGGAGTTTGAAAACACCAGAGTTTATCTGCTTTGTGGCGAATATATAATTTGAATTTAAATTTTAATTCGAATTTTCGTATGACAGCAGAGTTTGTGGATATTTTTAACCCTTCCCCACAACTCGCCACTCCACATCGCTTTCTCTCCATTATCATCTATTTCTTCAAAGTTTTCTGGTCCGTCACTCGAAGCGAAAAATTAACACTTTGATATTCAAATTACAGTTGTGGACATAAAAACAAGTGCACCTCGTAAATTGCACTTTTTCCCGCCTTACTTTGTATTATTTGTGGTTGAAAGCCATGTGAAATATTCTTCTTGATTGGCACCATAACCGCTTACGCGATTTTGGCCCAGTTTAACAAAGCGCGCCAGTAATTTTTCTCGTGCTAATCGGCACCAGTTGGACACACCAAGTGAAGCCAAGTCTTTCTCGAGCTGATCTTTCCAACGCAGCGAAAACCTTCTTCTTCCTCTGCTTCCTCCATCTGGTACCGCATAGAATACTTTCAGAAGCGGAGTGTTTGTATCCATTCGAACGACATGACCCAGCCAACAAAGCCGCTGGATCTTTACTTGCTGCGTTATTGCTATGCTGTCGTAAAGCTCATACAGCTCATCGTTCCATCGGCTGCAATATTCCCCGTTGCCAACATGCAAAGGTCTAAAACTCTTTCGCATAATCTTTCTCTCAAATGATCCAAGGGACGCCTCATCGTAGATCGTCTTCGTCCCAGCTTCTGCGCCATACGTTGGGACAGGCATGATGAGAGCCTTATGAAGTGTTAGTTCTGTTCGTCGAGGGAGGACTTTACTACTCAATTACCTATGTAGCACTATTGTTTGCAAGAGAGAAGTGAAAGATTACTTGAAACAATTTTTTTTTTTTGTATTATATTTTTCGTTTCAAACAATTTTTCAAATATGTAAATTAGTGTAATCCAGACGTCTTGCATATCTTCCATCGCATTCATGGAAAAATGTTCTTATTAAACGTCGCCTTATCCTAAAGTAAAGTTAGGTTAGGACTTGGTTGATCCTGTAGATCACATATACTCGTAGGCCAAAAATTGGCCCATAGTGATACCAAGTGTTTGTATGGAGAGTTTGTCTTCAATACACAATTTAGGAAATTTAAGTAGGCTGATTTTTGCGATCCTGTATGAGCAGGTTGTTTCCAATCTCGAGTTCGCTTCTTGAATCATTGCTGCATCTATATCCGGTCGTTGTTTGCAGAGAGGTGGTTGTATCCCGCCCGCGCCAGCTACAAGAAGATTTGCGCCTGCTTTGGCTAGTATATCCAATTTTTCGTTTCCTTCAAATCCCTTGTGTCCTGGAACCCAGTAGATGGTGGCTTGTTTCTCAATTCTTGGCTCATCCATCCTACTCCGACATTCTCGTACGCAGAGTGAATTTGTCATTATAGCTGCTATTGCTTTGATGGCTGCTTGGTTGTCAATGCAGGAGTTTATTTCAGAGTTTGGAGGAGCCTTCTCTATAGCTAAGTCTACTGCTTTCGTTGCTGCGTAGATCTCAGCTTGGGACACTCTGCAGTAGTCCGGTAATTTGTATGACTGTTCATAACCTAATTTCGAACAGAGTACTGTGGCTCCAACATACGCCCTCATTTTGGAACCTTCTGTGTATAGGTTAAAGGTGTGGCGCGTTAGAAGTTGTTCCTTCCGCCTTCCTTCCTTTTGTAATACTACCTTTGTTTCCCTGTTAAAAATAGCTTGAGGAATAACGTAGTCTGATTTAACCTTTAAACCTCTGCATATCCAGCTATGGTCATATAGCCCTTGAAATAGTTGTTCTGTAATGCCTGTTAGCCTAAGTGCAGACTTCTTTGTATAATTTGTTGGTACTAAGACTATTGGACTTAGTAAGCTCTGGATCAAGCCGGTCTAAATCGCAGGAGCCATCAGTAAATGGACCACGCAGCCCACTTGTGAGATTTCTATACAGGATGACACAGGTAAGAGAGAATGAGCACACAACTAGACCTCACATCAATCTAGTCCGGTCTTCCATATGTGCAGTGATTGGTGTCATCAGCGGACACTACTTTATAAGAAGTAATTGAAAACGTTTGGGGTTTCCCTTTATAGACTTCTGTCACAGCAGCAGTAGTGAATAGAAGAAGGAGAATATTGAAAACTTCCTCTGCCACTGTCCCGAACTTGCCAAAACGCGACAGCGCTGACTGGCTTACTTCTTTGGATGTCTGACAGACTTGGGATCGGCAGTCATCCACAGTATTTATCGTTCATCCGAGACACGAAGATGTTGTTTTACCATATTGCGAATTAGAGGGCTAACTTATCTCAATGGGCCTCCAGTAGGCCTCCTCTGCGTTTATATGCAGATTGGAAACCTCTGTATCCTAACCTAACCTACACAACATCCGCCACATGACTGTTACACAGCAAGCCATTGCGAGTTTTGAATGAATATTGAAACGGTACAAAACACAAAAGTGATGTAAAACCAAGAATACCAGGTTTAGAGGTTTTGAAGACCTTTTTTGTTTATACGCTAAGACAAGGCAGGAGTTTTTTACCGCATTGTGACAGCTGATGTTAAGCGGATCCTGGTCAACCGACGTCATCGATCTCTAAATAAAAGTCAAAGCAAAATAACCATTGGTGGAAGTAGCAGAGATAGATGGAATGGATATTAGGGGCTTCTGCCCAGACACAGGGACAGGGGCATCACCCCAATATCAGTCCTACTACTTGCAATTACTAATTTCTCCAACAAATACTATTCTCGCAGCAACACTTTTCAAAAATGTACGAGCAAGGTTTTAACCGTTTTCTCAGTAGAAATATACATATAAAAAATAAAATTAAAAAAAAATATTTAGCGCCTACATCCTACGTCCTGTTTTTTCACAAATAGAGGCACCTACAGTTTTATGCCGGCTACGAACGACAGATGGGTTTTTATGAGGAGCTTTTTCAATGCAGAAAAAGCACACACCAAGTCGCCAAGTAGTCTAATTTTTGTACTGCTTGGAATAATGGGGATGTATTGTAGTTTCTGGTACATTTTCGCTGTCAAAATGGCTGACGGAGCTGCTATACATCTTACAGACTTTGACGAACGTCACCTTCTTCTTATTTCTTGCCTCCCTTACTTGAGGTCAGGCTCTCCACGTACGCAATCTCCATATTAAACGACCCTCCATTGTCCCTTCACTAGCTTCATTCCGCTGCATATCATTTGAAATGACGCTGAGGCAGGATTTAAAAAGTCTGCCAAGTCCCATTTATGGATGCGACTGAGCTACCAGTTTCTTTGTTGCATGCTGATCTGGCCTTGTGATGATGTGCCCAACGATTTTCCCTAAATTTCTCAATTATTGGAGACATGTTGCAGCTACCTCTGATGTGTTTATTGCTTATTTTGTTACGCCCGAAGGCAAACGTTGCATTCTCATCTCCGCCACATGGATTCTTTGCTCCTGCTTAGCGAATAGTGACCAGCATTCAGAGGCGTACCCCATTTCGGGTCTTCGACGAACAGTTCTTGTAAAAATTTCTAGGTCACCAGCTTTTCTCTATTATAGCTTAGTATTTTCGGTGGTTTTTCATTTTTTTTTGTTTTTGCAAACTTGGCTTCGCAGAAAGCGACGCATTCTCGAACTAATATTTTTGCGGCGTCCTATAGCGCCTCACACACCCGGTACGCTTATGGTTCTTCAAGAAAAGACAGACTTAGAAAATCTTACTTTTTCATTTATTTTCCAGACAGTTTATTACTATATTTCTTTCCACTTTCACTCACTAATTTTCTTCAAATCCTTCACCAAAACTGCACAACAATTTTTTTAGAAATCACAAATAACTTGTTTTATTTCGCTAAAGCAGTCTATCTGCTGTATTTGCTGGCCCCAAGACCCTTTTAAATATATATATTAATACCGGCTGTCCAGCTTTTTTTGTCCGCTGCTGTATATGCGCTCGAGAATTTACTTGCACTGCATTTAGAAATGCCGGAAAATATGGCATTTCGAATTAAAACTGTTGATCGAAAAACTAAAATATTATAAACAGTTATAAAAAACCTGCACACACAGCAAAGAAATTAAAAATTATTTAACATTTTCAGCTTTCCGAATTACAATTGCAGCACCCCAAATCGCTCATGGAAGGGTTTGACGTCTCACTTCGACGTTATTGCTTTGCGATGCAAAGTTCAAAAAATGCTCACATTTGCATATAAATTGTTTTTTTGAAAAGTTGCCATATTTGCAAGTGGTAATTTGAAGTAATTTGTAACAAATAATTACAAGTTTATATTTGAATGTTCGGTTTGCTCCAGAAAGTAGGCTATGCATGCCAGGAATTTTTATTTTCCATTTCATACAGCCAAAGACTAACGCAGCTCATGCGCGGGCAGGAAATGTAATATACCATTTTTGAAGGGAAACTTCTTAGGTATCGATGGACGAGCGAGAATAGAGAAAAAAGTTTCAAGGCCATGCAACGTTTTGGGCATTTTCGTTCCGCGAGAGAGAAAAAAAATATAACTTAGAAGAGAAGGAGAGAGAGATACACTTTAGGCTATTTTTCCTGAGTTTTTGCTTATGGTTGCTAATTTCTAGTGGGAAATAACACTGCCTACTTTTTGGTGCTTGTTTGTTGGTGCAAACTTGTAGGAAATATATTTTTGGTACCTACTTTTTGGTACCTCCTTGATGCCTACTGTTTGGGGCGTAAAATTGATCCTTTTGTATGGCTGTGAGACCTGGCTCATGACAGACTTGCTCGCAAATAAGCTGCGAGTTTTTGTCAACAAATGTTTAAGCTGTTTATAGCGGAGTTAGTGGCCCAGAACAATGAAAAACAGAGCGAATCGTAAGCAGTTACCTATCCAGGCTGAAATAAAGCAGAGGAAGTGAAGGTGATTGGCAATACTCTTCGAAAGAAACCGACGGAAATATGCAGGCAAGCACTGGAACCTGCAAAGAGTAGTAGGGGCACTTGGAAGAGAACTTTCGAAAAAGAACTTAAGGCTGCTGGGAAATCTTTCAAAGAAGTCAAAGCCAAAGTCAACGCAAAGGATCGTGGCCGTTGGAAATGCTTTGTAACAGCCCTATGCCTCATCAGGGAGGACAGGTAGTAAGAGGTAACGTCAAAGCAGTCGCATGAAGTGGAAGTGAAAATTTCAAAAATTAGTAGAGTTCATAAATATTGAATTTGAATCAGATTTAAATTAAATTAAAGCTGGAGGGCAAAAAAAATCCCCGTTAATTATGGTTCCATTAAACATGGTAAGGGAAGAAGATACGGGAAAAAGAAAAGGCCAAAAGATATATTTGAGTAAAGGATTCTACAAATTTCAGTTGGAAAAACGCTGTGAGATAAACTTAGACAGAAGGGCGGCACTCATGGCCCCATCGTCCTGTGAGTTCAAATACTCACTGGTCCTTGAACGTATCTAGAAACTTAATTTACCAGGAACGCACAATTACATCCAGCTAATTTGGGTCCCGGGACGCCCTGTGACTGGAAACGAAATAGCGAACGGACAACACACCATCAAGGAGTATCTCAGAAGTGAAGAGTTAGAGCTAAGGGAGGTTGGCTGGCACCAAACTATGCGGCTACGCCAGGCGAAATCCCTACTGAGAGGGTACAACGAAAAACTAAAAGAGTTCTGAAAAACTCATAACTCATAATCTGAGAATGCTCACGGACATCCTTACAGGTCCCTGCAAACATCGAAGTCATCTACACATGATCGGGCTTTTGTGTACGGACTCTTATCTTTTCTGCGAACAATCTCAGGATTCTCTAATGCATCTTCTCCTGAAATGCAGCGCTATAGCACGAAGAAGATTGAGACATCTTTTCCAGTTGCAGGCAGAAGAAAGGCACTTATGCTCAGTCCAACTCAGCTATATTCCGAGTTTAATAAGCGAACTGGGTTTGGATGAGGTACTGTGATGAGTAGAAGGCACAAAAGTCCATGGAGTCGAAGTGCAAGTCTCATAAAGAATCTAATTTAATCTAATTATCTTTAAATTACTTCTTTAGACTCCCAGACTGGTGTAGCGTCTTCGAAGCTAAGATCTACGCTATGGGCAAACAGCAAAAACGATAAGACTAATGGACTACCCTCCAGCAAACCTTACCATTTTTGTTCATAGTCGATCAAGGCACTGGATGCAGGAGGTCGCTCTCGCTTATCCAACAACACAAACCACAATTTGTTGGGTCCCCAGTCACCGCAGTGTAGGGAAATGAAAACGCAGATGAGTAGGCAAGGAAAAGCTCTATGCTTGACCTTCAGCGAGTGGTCATAGGAGGACATAAGCATTACTCTAAACGAACAATGCACTGCGATTGATTTGAGAGTAATCGCGGAAATTAATAGAAGGTGATCTTTAACTACAAGCTACAGGGTCTGCAAAACGCTCTGGCCGAAACTCGACGTCCTCATAGGTGTTATAACAGCTCACTGATCTATTGGCACCCCAGTGGAATGGGTGAACCTCACAATCACTTCTGTGAAGATGAAAAAGAAATTGAGTAGGTAGAACGCCTACTCCGTAAATGTCTTGCACCTTAAAGTAGCCATGCCGAATATCGTGAAGATTATTTGTATGAAGGCCTGGAAAATTTGCAAATTATCTCACTGGAGGTACTGGTTATCTTTTTAAAAACAGCTAAGATTAAGCAACTTGGTTAGGAGATGAAAATCAAATGCAGGTGTCACAATGGGCCTTAGGACCACCGAGTGTCTTTTCTTAGGCAAGCAGCCTGGCTAACCTAACCTAGGTTGAGTGTCACTGTATGAGTTCTAATTGAATTGTTTGGGACTCCAACTTTTCCGAGAGTAGTTGCGGCTTTGGTAGCGATAGAAGCTCGATCGAACGAGCTAAGGACTTGTTCATGTCTGACTCAGACAAAAAAGCAAGCTTACCAGTCAAGAAAAGAAAATCTCCTGAACAACTTTACCACGAAACAACAGATAACAGAGGAAGATCATCAAAACCACCATACCACTGAACAAATTTGTGAACAAAATACACTTTTTACTCAAAGGGTACGGTAACTTGTGAGCTAGCGCTTGTGAAGCCAGACGGACTTGGAATCCTTTCATGTCAGTAATGTTGTTGTTGTAGTAGCATACTAAACACCTGTCAGTGCAATGTAAATTACAGGTCGTCTTCGTCTAGCTCATCTAATGGTAGACACAGGAAGCTTACTGTTTCGACAGGTTGGGTTCAGACGGAAAGAGGTGTTAGATGAGTGGGTTTAATAGGGCATGTGAAAAGGTGCTTAGTGTCGTGCGGTTTGCCTTCACAAGCAGGAAATATGTTTGGTATGTCGGGGTCAATTCTGGATAGGTAAGAGTGCAGGTTAAATAGTATCCAGAACGTAATTGTGCCAAGGAGTAGCTGAAGCTCTTCACCTGCTGTGGGTGGGTGTTGGGCTCCCATTACGGCCTTCGGTGGCCGGAAGCTTAAGAAAGTGCTAAGTGTCTCCCGATGAATGACGCTTGTTATCTGTCTAAACACTGTCCGGTCCAGTAGTTGTCGATTCGTTTGTTATTGCGTCTCGTCGGGGTACTTGAAGAGATGCCTCCTGACGTGCCTGGAAGCCAGCTATGATTCAAGCAGGTGTCTACATGGGTGGAACTTGCGGTAGCACCCTCGCGGAAACTGTTTACTGAGCAGTTTGTTGTGCTCCTTCACAGGGGGCCTATGTTCCTCGTTATGTACGTGTTGTAGAGGGGACATCATGATACAACCCGTCGTTGTCCGAATAGCAGTGTTTTGGCATGTCCCTAGTTTTAGGCGACCAAACAGGCGCTGCGTAATTTAGAACCGGCCAGCCAATTACCTTAAATGCCCATAGCAACATTTCTTTGTCTTTGCCCCAAGTAATGCCGGCTAGCGATTTGAGGACCTTGTTGCGATTTTGAACTTTAGTGACAATTGTGGTTGTGTGCGCAGAGAAGGGCAGCAAACTGTCGATGGTTACTCCCAAAATTTTGGGGTTGCCTACAGTCGAAATTGGTGTGCTGTCGACTTTTACCTTGAGCTGCAGTTTGGCCTCCTTTGTCCAGGCGGATCAAAGGGTCGCCGTGAGCTTAGTGGGGAAAATTTCTCGATTCCTCGCAGTGAAAAAGCGAAAAAGGTCGGTGAGGTAATCCTTTACTTTGGCGCACAGGCCATCAATCTCATTGCCCGACGCCATTTTCGTGCAATCGTCAGTGTAGGAGACCAGGGAGACTTCCCCATGTCAGTAATCTTTTCCTGCGCTTACTTTGCTCACTCGCGGTCAACATGTCCGAGAGCTTTCTTTCTCCATTCACACCGAGAAATCACCAGCATGAGACTTTTCCAAGTCGGCTCAACAGCCAAGTAATTTCATGGAATATTCCACTTACTCACCCAGCGTTCGGAATCGCCTGCTGTAAAAACCATATGCTTTCTGCTCTTCAGCATAAGTTTCCAGTTCACGCCTCTTTCTCGGATGTTATCCTCAACGGAATTTGGGCCAGCATTCTAAGAAATTCGTAAAGCTTTACCGCTATTACTGGCCTGGAAAGCAAAGCTTCAGCTGCATCTATGAGATCTCTTCAATTGAACTACCAACTAGGATGGATTTCACACAGCTAAACCACTTCTTTAACAAAGCCAAAATTCTGGAAATGGAGGGAAAAGAAAAATCTGCAAGCATCAATTTTGTTTACATCTAAAAAATCTTAACCTCCCTCCGCTATTGAATTCTAACTGATTTGAGAATAAAAATCTTTCAAATCAATAACGGAACAAAATGAGCTGTACTTGAAAGCAGAAAAAAACCAATTGGCATTCCAAAAATTATGCAATGGAAATTTGCCAATTTATAAATTCCTTTAATTTCATGCTAAATTAAAATTTCAAACAACCGCAGTAAGGAGCAAAGAATAAACAAACAAACAAAAATACCAATATTTAAAAGTAGGTATTTGTAAAATGCGTACATACACGAAAACGAAAAAAAAAAAATAGAACAGAGAGTGAATATAAAACTTAGCGCAGTGAGCCCCTGTGAAAAGCGCAAACCATAGGGTAAACACAAATTTTTCCAACTCATTGATTGCCATATTTTTAAGCGCTGATGATTACTCCGTTACACATATCTTTTACAGCAGGCTGTGTATTACCGATTATGCCTAAAAGTATGCAAGCAGTATGGAACAAGAGCAGAAAGTGGGTGAGAAAAAAATATTGTAAAAATAACAGAAATAAAAAAAGATGGTAGAAAAGAAATAAACTGTGCCGTATGAAATAAGGAACGCATGAATGATTACCATTGGTTATTGTTGTTGTTATTCCTACTGTGTGCAGTGGCATAAATACAATTCAAAGCACACTTCTAGGCACACAAAGCGGGGAACACACACACCCACATGCTCACACACACCGAATCACACCGGCGGCATCGCTTACTCTACGCCCATTTCACTTTATGCTTCGTGTCGATCTCATGCAAAACTTGTTGGACTCTGTTCATTTTATGTGTACGAGTACATACGTATTTATCCCTCACACACTCCACAATCTGTGGCTCATCTCTCCGCACTGTTTTCAACATTTTCAAGTTTACTGATTCACCTCCGCCTTCTCATGCGCCTTCTCCCTTTCAGCTCTCCATCTCCCCTGATAAATACTTTTCTTCACACTCGTTTACTGCTCTAGACTATGTAGGTGTGTGTGTGTGCATGTCCTTTTTTTGTATTTTTATGATTGGCTTTATGAAAAATACCAACGAAATCGGTTAATGTTTATTGAAAAAGCATAAAATTCGTTCTACCAGAATGAAAATATGCTTTTGATACAAAATTATTGTCCGTATCACAATACACAAAAAATACACAGCACCAGCGGCAGCAGAGAGTCTCCCTTTTGGCTACAACCCCTCATAATTTTCGTTTATTTTTTAGTTTATTTAAATGTTCACGTGTGTGTGTGTGTGAGTGCTTTTTTGCTCCTATTCATCCACACATGCACACTTCTGTGGTTGCTCGCTTCGATTTTATACCGTCTTGATTTGGTGCTGTATTTGCTTCTCTCCATTCTTGAAAATTTTCATTCATTCGAATTCTTCCTTTTACGCCAAATCAAGGCAGCTCGTGATTTGCTTACTTCCTTGCGAATTCTTAACTTTTATTTAGCCTGTTTTGTTTCATTCGGTTGCTTACAGATAACCGAAGGAAGCCTGTATATTTGTATATGTGTGTATGTAGACACATATTCACACACACACATATATGCATGTACTTGTCTGCAGCCGGAAGTCAGTCAGGAAAGCAATTTCGTGGCTATGAAGTGGAAAAATAAGCGAAATGTTTAACTTTGTTATTAGCATACGAAATATGGCATAATGGAACGTATTCCCTGGCTATCGGTGCGTTTGCCCAAAGCGGCAAAGTGGGATGTGGGGCGTGCGACGCTTGTAAGTATGTGTGTAGGGTAGACATGCGTAGATACTTTTTGTAATCGTACTTGCATCTAAATATGAATTCCATTTCTGGTAATATCTTTATTAAGAATGTGAGCAGTTAGTATGTAGTATATTTTAAGGCGATTAACAAGAACTCTGGATACGAAGAGATATTATTTGGAGAAGAAAATGGTTGAGAGAGTAAAAATGAAACATTAAAGAAAATGCAAATGAATAATTCTGGATTCTTAGTGAATATTTGACTAGGCTTCCAAGAATCAATTGGCATCTGACGGTACATATTTGTGATATAAATATGACCTAAGTTGGATTACAAAACATACATGACATGCAGTTATCAAAGGTTGTACTAAGAGCATCCTAAACTCTTCATTTGTTAGATTAGGTTTTTGTGGCAGTCGGTTTTGAATAGCCAACTCACTTAGACATTACAGGTCCGTTGTCGTACCAGTGTGCAATGAGTGGACTTAGTCTACCAACACTGAAAGGGGTGACACTTGGTCTTTCCGATGAAGTTAAATATCTAGAAGTAATCTTGGACTTGGGAGACACACGTTTCACTGAAAGTGAAGCAATACCGCAGAGCCTTTGGTAAAATCTGGAGTTTGAAACCTGCTGTGGTCCTATGGATATACACAGCACTTAACAGACTAATCATCACTTACGCCTCTGTGGTCAGGCAGCGACGGGGCATGGCTAAGTTCACACTCCGGGAGCTATACAGGCTGCAAAGAAGTGTATGTTTATGCATTACAGGTGCCATGAATACAACCTCCGGCGGTGCTCTAAATGCTATGCTTGATTTGCTCCTCTTAGATCTTAAGACCCAACAGGAAGCAATAAAAGCAATGTGTAGACTCCATAAATAGGTTTCTGGCACGAAGACGGTACTTCGGGACACAGAGAAATCTTTAACTTGATATCCGAGCAGTATCACTGTTTTTGGCACCTAAAAACGACTTGATACCCATAGTTTCATTTGGAAGGAAATTTGATGTCAGATTTCCATTGCGTGAGCAATGGAGAAATCCACAATGCATTCAGGGAGGTTTGACGGATATTTTCTTTACCGATGGGTTCAAGAATGAAATAGGGTCTGGAGCTGGATGGTACTTAAACGATAGTAATAAGCATAACTATGCTATGGGGGAAACGGCAACTTCCCCTGGGGGAAATGGCAACTGTTTTCCAAACGAAAATGTTTGCCATTCTGAAAGTAGCAGAATGGATAATTGAGAGGAGAAGGAGTAGGAAACAGATTGGAGTTTTCAGTGACAGCCAGGCTGTACGCCAGGCTGGAGAACGCGAAACAAACCTCAAAGATTGTTCAAGACGGATGAGGCTTGTACTTATATGGGTTCCAGGACACTCCGGTGTTTAAGGAAACTAAATTGCCGATGAATGGGCAACTGTGGGTCAGCGGTTTCCGCACAAGGGCCAGAGCCAATAATCGGTATCAGTTTCGCCGGAATCATGAACTGGATCAGCGATTATGTATGCAACTTACATAAAAAGCGATGGCCCGGTCTAGAACGCTGCAGAACTGCAAAGTGTTTTGTGACAAGTTCGAACAGAAAACTGTCAAACTTTCTACTAAAACTTGGAAGGAAAGACGTTCGGTTGATTTTAGGTATTATTACCGGACACAACCCATGGGGTCAGCATATGACCACCATTGGAATCATTGAGGACCCAATGTGCCTGTCTTGCTTGGAGGAGGCGGATAGTACTGTGCACTTTCTCTGTGAGTGTCCTGCCTTCGCTACTGCAAGGCTACGAGTTGGTTCCGATGTCCTGAGAATGAGTAATATTCGTTCTCTAAAACTGGAATCAAAAAATTTTCACAGGACCAACTACCTCTAATCTCTATTCTTTATTCTTTCCTATTTCTTTCTCTGGGACTTTTCCCCTTCCCTCCTTGACTATCTACCCTCTTTCCAGAGCTTTAAATACAATGGGCTTTTTAGCCTGATTGTTTTAAGAGCCACCAAATCTCTTGGTGCTCCTTGGCTCGACCTCTTCAAATTTCATTTCATTTCAGTGTGCAACACGGGAAACTCAGTGTTTATTTATCACTGGAAATCTTTAGACTCTCTCATGAAGCATGGGATAGATTTTATCGCAGCACCGGATAGTCAAACAAGTGTTTTCCTTCCCATTTTGCTCAACTCCTAGCTAAAAATTAACAGAGGAAGTGTTATACTCTTCTTTCTTCCTTTTCCTCAACAATTTCGCAGTATTCATGCCTAGCCTAGAAGAGTACCTACCTAACCGCTAATGACCCTAATCACCCTTCCAGTGGAGCCTAGTAGTTGACGACCTGCTTCACTTGCTGACAAGCAATGGAATCCGCTGTGAGGGATACACGGATGACGTTGTAATTATAGCGAGGGGCAGGTTCAAGAACACTCTTTGCGATATTCTGCAAAGAGCTTTAAACCTGACAAAAAGAGGGTGTGCAGGGGTGGGTCTGGATATAAACCCGTCCAAAACTGCCGCAAATTATTTCACCACAAAAAGAGTTTTACTTGGATTGAAAGTGAACAGCACAGAGGAGGTTGCTATTGATTTGGTCAGCGAAATTAAGTAACTTGGTCTTGTTAGCTGGAAGAGTCATGCTGATGCAAGCTTGTCCAAAGCAATAAAAGCTCTCATGATCTGCAAACGTGTAGCAGGCAAATCCTGGGGTTGTAGCCCAAGAATCCTGAGATAGATATACATCATGATAATAAGACCAATGGTGGCATATGTAGTGGTCACTTGTACATCGAGTGTCACTCTCTCGACGGTACGCTTAGCATGCGTATGAATGGGGGGCGTTAGCGACCTGCCCTACACCTGCGATGGAAGTGGTGCTTGGGTTTACACCGCTTCAGTAACCAGCCAAGCGTACCCTGCTGAATATTACCAGGGAAGGCTTCGCGAAATGAAAAGTGATGTCATCTAAAAACATGGAAGTACTAAGGCTACAGCTCGCACTTACCCAGCTACCCAGAGATAATATCACTAAAGTAATCGAATTCGAAAAGAAGTTCAGAATTGAATTAGACAATAAGTTAAACTGGAGTCGAACTGCATTTAAAAAGAAACTCCAGGAGCTTACCCTGCACTAATACACAAATTGCTCGAAAGCCCCAAAAGACAAAGGCGATAGAATTTACGGTACCAGAGCCAAGCGCTCTGTGCCGATTGTTAGTTTTCCAAGCATCTTTCAAGCGGAGATGCATGCCAGGTGTCTATGTGCTGAGACAAACTTAGACAAAAGTTTCCGGAGTGAGCGAATTGCGATTCTGAGTGACACTCAGGCGACACTCATGGCCCCATCTTCCTGTGAGATCAAATACTCGCTGGTGCTTGAGTGTATTGAGAAACTTAATCTACTCGGACACCTTGGGTTCCAGGACACAGAGGTATAACGGGGAACGAAATAGCGGGCGCATTGGCGAGAGAGCGTGCGGTCTCATCTTTAATAGGTCCCGAGCCCTTCCGTGCTATGGGACAACACACCATCAAAGAGAAGCTTAGCAGTGAAGAGCTAGGGCTAAGGGAGGTTTGCTGGCACCAAACTATGAGGCTACGCCAGGCGAAATCCCTACTGGGAGGGTACAACAAAAAACCAAAAAATTTTTAAAAATTCTTAACCCTCCCAAAGGTTAAACTAAGAACGTTCACAGGCATTCTCACAGACCACTATAGACTGCGAAGTCATCTGCACATGATCGGGATTTGGTCTACGGACTCTTGTCGTTACTGCAACTGAATACAAGAATGGCTTTTTTATTCTCACAGTAAAGCCTGTGTAAGTATGATAACTTCCATAACAATTATATGGTTATATATGGACTTCTTCCACTTCTTGCACAGCTTGGAGAAAACACTATCGTGTGACATTTAAAAGGAAGAAAGCACGCAGTAATGGACTTAGACCAAAGCCAACATAAAAATTAACACACCCACTTGTTAGGCTCTCAATTAAATTCATTACATTCATTACCAGAAATTACCCAACTGTCAAGGGCCAATCTAACTTTGTACATCATTTCAATTCAACTGACCCGTGACAGGCAAAAAATGACAACCAACGAGGAGAAATGTAAAAGGAACTAAGTAGCTAGGCAGGAAATATCTGACAAAGTTATGTAAAGCAAAAATAACCTGCTTCCTGTTTCCTGCTTTCTGCTTCACTCTAAGTGCATGCGGACCAAGGTCAGAGGAAATAATAAATGTCGCTCCCATTAGGTTGATGATTATTACAAAATACCAGGAAACGGGAAACAGTCACACACAAACGCACACACACTCCTTGGAAGTAGCTAAAGGACACTGGTCATTCGTAGCCAGCAATGCGTAGCAGGAAAATAAAAATAGCAAATTTATTTTATTTCGTTTGGCGCAAGGAAGTCTTGTCGCACAAAGTGCCAACATCATAAGTGTAAATGTGTCAATAAATATGAACTTATCTAATGCCCAAGGACGACGTTGAAACATACTAAGTGCGTATGTAGCAGTGCGCGTCTTATGAGTGCGTATGTGGCAAGTCCTGCATGTGCGAAATAAAAATTATCACTGCTCGTAAAGTCACACAGCATTCGATGCAGGAGGTAAGGAAATTATGATTACGTATGAAATTAGAGAAATCGGCAAACATTTTTCGCATTAGCTTTTATTCGATATTTGGATATTTCACTCATTTCCACAGATAGCGAAGTTATTGCGCGTAGTAGAGCATTATTACACTTGATTACTGTGTTTATTGCAACGAATTCCTTAGTTTATTGGTAATGAATTTGTGTCAGCTCATAGCTGGAACTATAAGTTTTCGAAGGCATACCCTACAAGGACGAAGAAATAGAAATTAGTTTGTAGACATTTTTTCAAGGTTTCATCTAACAGAACTTCCACACCCAAGCTACTATAAAAAGACAACATTCAGCTTCCTCCAAGGCCCATACCACAGTAATGCAGTACCTACTGAATTGCTGGCCGCAATGGAACTGAATTAAGTGAAGTCGCCAAGACACAATGGAGATTTTTCGACAACTTTTGCTCATAAATCTTAGGGACGTCAATTTTTTACCGATTTTAATATTTTGTTTCTTAAAATGCCCGTACTTCTGTTTTTTAATACATCAAAATACACCCTTCAATAGAGGTATTTTTATGAAAAATTTAGAAAAACTTTAAAAATAAAAGATTGTATGTATTAATTGTTTTGTTGTAGTTCTAATCAAGGGTAATACATTCCAGCAAGCATGCAAATTTCCAACCCTCCTTAGAAGGGGAAATCATCCCCTAACTACCTAAAAACTTAAAAACTAATTTTTTGACGTGATAACGTCTTATAATTCGATTTAACAGGCTGCACGCACGAAAAAATGTGTCGTTACCTTGCTCATTAGTGTTACCTCGCTCATTAGTGTTACCTTGCTCATTTGTCGTTACCTTGCTCATTGCATTGAATGAACTGCAAGCGAAAGCGCGGAACGAACGACAAAGCAAACAAAGCAAACGAAAGGCAACGTTCGACATCTTGCTCTCTCCTATTTAAGTGACCGTATATATGTATGTATATGCGCAAATGTACATATATAAATTCACGTATTTGTATTTGCATATGCCTTCTTATTGATTATTATTAATTTGATTTACTTGAAGAATTTAAAATAAAACCAAGTTTGTTAATAATACCTGTTGTTTTTATTATATTATATATTATATGAAGGAAAAAATGTATGGTAATATTTACCACATACCTTATAAGACATGTTGTATGCTAATATATGTATATAAACATGCATATACATATACAATTTCGCGCAATTTTCAAAAAGAATAAATCTATATGTAAAGATGCATACAAGTAATATGGACATATCAAATATACGAATCTATTCCGTACGCAAGCAAATGTAAGCTAATGTGCTTGAACTGCAAGCGAGAGCGCGGAACGAACGGCAAAGAGCACAATCGGCCCCCACGTTCGGCAACGTTCGACATCTGGCTCTGTCCTACTTGAGTGAGCATATATATGTATGTATATGCGCATATGTAGGTATACAAATTCACATACTTGTATTTGCATATGCCATCTTCCTGTGTGCATGGTAATGAACTATTTCTCTGTTGAGAATAGGACGATGATAGAAAAAGTAGGAAATGAAAGGGAGTGTTTCGAGTGTAAAGTGTCTTGAAAAAGGCAAATCGATGATGGTGCCTCTTAGTGTTGTTAACTTATTAACGTCTGATGCACAATCGAAATTGAAGATATCTTTCATGAATTTGATAAACGTTTCGTAATTTTTCACGTTTGTGTAAATGTATCTTGACCTATTCCATTGCAATTCCATTTACCTTCTCCTCTATATCCATACAAAATATCTATCAAACAAATAAAATTAAAATTTTGTTTTGAAAATTGCAACCATTCCATCAATATTTTCTTATGACGTTGTCACGTTAAACTATCGTCAGTAAACCGACTTTACAGACAACCTCTTTTTTTTCAAGAACTAATCAAGAATATTCACCGAAAAAATTGCAAAAAATTATTTATACGTTTTTGGAGTTGCTGAGAGCGAATTCGTTTTCCATTAATTCTTGCTGGGTCAAATTGAAGGTCAGTCCAAGGTCTGACACAGAATTGTGATCGAAAAAATTAAAAATTTCCGAATTTGTTCTCCGTTTGTCTGTACGGGACCAAATTTAAAGGTTACTTCAAGTTCACACAACATCTACAACAATCTTTTCAAACAAATCTCTTTTACGAGCAGTGAAGGAAGTCTATTGAGTAGCGTCGACTCACAGGTTATCTTGCCGTGCGGCAACCTAAATCCAATCATTCTTCTTCATTGTATCGACAGCTCTGGCTAGCTGTAGATATCTACCTGTTGGAGGTCTCATAATGGTATCAAAACGGCGCTTTAGTGCTACTTGATGAGTGCCAGGTGCACTTCAACCATTTTACCTAACTACCTATCTCGCCGATCACACCTAATCGCATAAGCAATGGATGGGTCTCCTTAGACAGAACGCTGACTATGTCTAAAGAACGAGAGGGTTTCAATATATTTCATGTGAATGGATGGCTTTGGAGGAAGGCAATTTTTATCCTTGCGAGGGACCCACTTGTAGAAATATTCAAAACTCGTCCGTTGTGATACCATAGAGGTATCGAGAAGGAAGGGAAGAAGGAGCCTTGGGATTAGAGAATGATGATCGTGCCCTTACGACGACGACCAACGGTGGCTAATTTACATTCGTAATTAGACCCTTCAAACTACTGATGAGCTTCACCAGATGTATGATTTTAAAATCCGCAATATCCACAGATGTAGCGAAAAATTAAGAGCCCAGATATCTAAATCTTTGTCCGACGAGAAGGTGCTGAGATGATTCCACCTCGTCCTCCAACAACTTCTGCAAAACGGACTTGAGGCAATCCCAAGTCTCACCGCAAGGACGCTTAACGGACAATTTTCGGTAAAGACACTCACCAATTTTGAGAGTTGCGACTTCTTTGGCTCAGAAATTCTCTCGAGCGCCCCCAAGACAAGAAGGATGTCAAGACTTTGCACATCTGCACACTAACTCATCTTTCCAGGAGCACGTCACAGGTACTCAAGGGTACCTCAACCCTCTCATTTAGTGATCAAACCGTCTCCAGGGATCTCTGTCTAGCCAGCCCATCAGCCTGATATGAAAGTATTCGGATTCCAGGCATTCACCGGCTAATTTTGAACGCACAAACAACGAGCCCAAGATCCTAATTGCCGCTTAGCCTCTCGGAGCAGATATTTACATCCTTAACAATAATATCCGAAGTGAGCAACTGGTCCACTGCTTCCTTAATTGTGGCTACCTCCGCTTGGAAAATACTACAATGGCCCGAAAGCGTAAATGTGAGCTTGATGGGGAGCTCCTCGCAGAGTACTCTCCCACCAACTCTACCGACCAACTTCGAGCCATCCGCAAACATATTTGCCATGCCCTGCCTCCATGCCCTGCCACACCCCCCACTCCTCCCTTGAGGGAATATGAGTGGAAAAAGTTCCGCTCGTATCTAGCATGGGTGTACATTGATCCAGCATCATGGGAATGAACTCAAAGTTTATAAGAATGGTATAGTGTCCATAACTTAAGTCTAGCTAATTACCCGAACTCCTCAATCTGATTGAAGCGCGTGCAGCGGTAGTTTTTCCTGCAATATCCACGGGTGGCACATTCAGCATAGCGTTGAGCGCTAAAGTAGGAGTGGTACGAAGCTTCCCACTGATTCCAATGAGGGAAGCCCTTTGGACCCTCTCAAGCTTCTTAACTGATGCCATCTTTTCTAACAAAATTCACCAGGCCACAGTATTATAAAGCCAAAACGTGACTTTAGGCGAGAAGCCACATCTTTTGCCAATAGCGCCCTTGCAACCATACAAGTTGCCTTCCTAATTCTCTCCTCAATATTGGGCTTCCACGTAAGACCTCTGTCAAGGATACGTCCCAGGTACTTCACCCTGTCAGGGAGCACCAACTATTGAGCGGAGACAAAATCTAGGTATTTTATATTTCCTCGTAAATAAGACGATATCCGTCTTCAGAGGATTTATCGAGAGACTGCAGCTTGCGGTCCATTTCACAACTAGGTTCAGATAACCCTCCAGCAGTTCCATCAGAGTAACTAAAAACTTTCCTCTGACAATAAGCGCCACGTCCAATCACCTTGCAGATCCTCCTTTCCAGGTCCTCCAACAAGTCGTTAAGCTTTGTCTTAATAGAAACTGATTTTATTGTATATTTCTTATAAAAAATTCTGTACAGTTTTCAATAATTTCACTCTTTAGAATTATTTTGCATTCGAACACATTTAGGTCTTCATTTGCAAAAATAACTAAATATTCCAACCATTTTGGTATTTCCTTTTATAAATATCATACAAATTCTCTCTACTTGTGGGGTATTAGAGTTGTGATATGAAGAAAAACAAAATTTCGCAAATATTCATTTTCTTCAAATTCTTATTGAGTTAATAAAAGTAAATGTGCATTTTCGATTTTATTGAGTCTGAATCGCAGAAAGGCGATAAATAGATTTATGACTTGCCATCACAGTGCAGTGCAATAAAAAAATGTTGCGCATAGTAGGAAAAAATCGAACAATCAAGACACACATAAACAGTCTTCTATAAATAAACATATGTTTGTGTGTGTGAGTGCAAGGCGCTTGTTTGACCAAGTCGGTGATTTATGGCGGCGCTATTGATTTTCGAAGAAGACCCCAACCAGATTTGTGTAGCACAACAGCAAAAGCAGAAACAAAAAGATACTGTTACAATATTCCAACACAGATAAAAGCCCATCCCCTACCAATACACGTCCATTCATACCCCTCAATATACGACAATCCCCTCCTCGCGTTCGTGCTTTTGTTTCGTGCTGCGTGCGCCAGCAAATGAAAGCAATAATTAAAATAATAATTTTCACAATTTAAGTCTTTGTAATTATATTTGACGTTTGTTCGTTCGCTGGTGAGTTGGTGCGTTTGTGCGTTTGTGCCTTTTTCCGTTGGGCTGTGGTTTCAGGCTTTCCTGTGTACTTCGGAGCGTCTGCGAGCCAGCGGTGACGCCATTATGCATTTCCGCTTTTGTTTTACTTATTGTACGCGGCGTAGCGCTCGTAATAAGAAGCGCTCCATGCAATGCCTCATTAAGCAATATTTTTGGAAATTTGAAACCACAAATGCTCACCAAAGCACTATAATACAATATTGTATTTGCACTTAAATGGAAAGCCCACACCACCAGCAACAGCGAACTGGGGAAGGTGAATGCCAACACCAATACCGGTACTGGTACCACCATCTATTTCCACCACTACCACCGAAGTTACATAAATTAAATGCTCGGTTTTTTGTTTTGCTCTTTCATAACTACATAAGTAGGTCTTTGAAAATTCGAAGAAAATCTAATTAGAACACAAATGAACCAACGCAAACGTATCGAGAATAATTGTATTGCGCAGAAAGCACATGGGTTCACATATTTATGAAGCTTTAAGAAATGCAGCAAAGGCACCGCAATGAGGAGAAGTGAAGCTGGGTATTCTAGCAGACTCAAGAAAGAGTATAAAGCCAAGCCAAAGCGCCAAATCTTCTTATTCTTAATTGGCGCGATAACCGGTTTCGCGATTTTGGCAGCATCTTTTCTTTCGGCGGCAGCATGGCATTCCTCGTCGTACCAACTGTTTTTTCGGACTCGTCGGAATCCGATTTCTTCTTCGGCGGCGGTACGTAAAGAACGAAAAATGTTGCTCCATTTCTCGTGCATGCCGGTTTGTTGGGCAGTACTCTCTGAGAGCAGGAGTGAGAATCGAGTGACAAATCTTCTGGCTGTCTGTTGTGACTGCAGCTTTTTGAAGTCGAACATTCTTTGCATAGTTAGATGTACGCTTTTCGCTGCACAGAGGCGTGTGCGTAGTTTGTCTGCAACAAGGTATTGATCCGAGTCGATGTTGGGTCCTCGGATCGTACGTACATCTAAAACACTGGAGTGTCTTCCATCTATTACATCGTGATCAATTTGGATTCGCGTTTTCCGATCAGGAGACAGACACGCTGCTTGGTGTATTTTCTTATGCTGGAATCTGGTGCTGCAGACTACCACCGTTACCGGATGTTTCGTTGTACAGGCTGAATTTTCCGACTGTGGGACCAAAAATTCCCTCCTTGCCCACCCTGGCGTTGAAGTCGCCAAGCACGATTTTTCCGTCGGGGCGGGAGCAGCACTCATAGGAGCGTTCCAGGCACTCATAGAAAGAATCTTTGGTCGCATCGTCCTTCTCTTCCGTTGGGGTGTGGGTACAAATTAGCGAAGCTGGTTTATCCACAAAACATTTAGACTTTACATACCCTCAAAAATAGAAGCCCAAAGGTGGATATCACACGATCTTGGTGGTCAATCCACTGGTCCGAGACGAGAGAAAAAATGCTCACCGAAACGACTACACAGCAAATCTATTATTTCACGAGCTGCACGGCAAGTAGCGCCATCCGCCATCTTGGGGAGATCATGAGCTTCAATGGCCGACATCAAAAAGTAGTTTATCATGGCGTGATAGCGTTCGCCATTCACTGTTACATTGGCACCAGGCTCGGCTTGAAAGAAATATAGGCCGCACCAAACGGTTGTTTTTAATAGATGTAATGACTCTTCTTGAGTATCTTTCGGTTGCTCCCCAGCCCAAATATGGCAATTTTGTTTATTGACGTTGCCATTAAGCCAAAAACGGGCCTCATCGCTATACACCATAAGTTGGCCTGAGCGCGTCGATTTTCGTAATAAATCTGTACGATTTGTAAACGTTGTTGAGGCGTAAGTCTTTCGATAGTGAAATTTCAAGGATTACTGAAAAAAAATGATGTATTTAGTTTGACAGTAGTCACGCGTGATCTGCCGAAAAAAATATATTGGAAAAACAAATATACATTCAATCTGATCAGCCTTTACATTTTCCGCTTTAAATGAAATAAAATCCTCTATTTCTCTTCCATATAAAAGGTGGTTAAATTTTAAGGCCCGATGTTGAATGTAAGCCACACGTGAACGTCAAGCTTTTTTCTGCATTTCATTTGACATTTTTCAATTGCAGGTTAATTCAATTTGAACCATGGAAAGATGCACAATCGAGCAACGCGCTAAAGTTATTCAGGCTTATTATGAAAACGGGCATTCAAATCAAAATGCATATCGCGCACTTCGTGATTTTTTCGGTCAATTTAATCGTCCAAATGTGCGTACAATCGGAAAAATTGTGCAAATGTTTGAGCAAACCGGGTCTGTAGGAGATGTGAAAACACCAATGCATGCTCGTACAGCTCGTGCTGCAGAAAATATTGCTGCTGTTCGCGATAGTGTGGTTGAAGAGCCGTCCACCTCAACTCGTCATCGTGCCCAACAATTGCACCTCTCACGCTCGTCGTTGATGAACATTATGCATAAAGACTTGCATTTACACGCTTACAAGGTGCAATTGACTCAAGAACTAAAGCCTCTTGACCATTTCAAGCGTCGTCAATGGTCAGAATAGGTGGCAAAATGGCAACAGTCAATGACCAATTCCCTAAGAAAATCATCTTCAGTGATGAGGCACATTTCCACCTCAGTGGATTCGTCAATAAGCAGAATTACTGCATTTGGGCGAATGATAATGCAAGAGTGATTGCCGAAAAACCAAAGCACCTACAAAGAGTGACTGTTTGGTGCGGTTTATGGGCGGGCGGCATCATTGGGCCGTATTTTTCCAAAATGACCCCATCGGTCAGTTACTGTGAATAGTGTTCGCTATCGTGAGATAATAACGAACTTTATAGGGCCCGAATTGGAAGATATGGATGTGGACGATATGTGGTTTCAACAGGACGGTGCCACTTGTCACACAGCTAACGAAACAATGGCTCTTCTGCGCGAAAAATTTGATGGCCGAATAATCTCACGTCGCGGCGATGTCAATTGGCCGCCAAGATCATGTGATTTGACACCGTTGGACTTCTTTCTTTGGAGTTATTTGAAAGAAAAGGTGTACGTTGATAGGCCAGTAACAATTCAAGAGCTAAAGGATGAGATAATTCGGCACATTAACGGCATAGAACCTCAATTTTGCCTCAGCGTCATCGAAAATTTGGACCATCGGATGGAGGTGTGCCGTCGAGGCCGCGGCGACCATTTGGCCTATATTTTGCTCCATACGTAATTGAGCCATACCAATATTATCATAATAAAGAGAAATGATAATAATTTCCTAAAAAAATTGTATTTTATGCAAAATCAACACCGGCTCTTGAAACTTAACCACCCTTTATAATAATTTTTGACAAGCGTACGTTTCCATAATGTAAATTACGAGAACGCTTCAATGGCTTAACTCAATTGCCAACTGCGCTGCCTATAAACGATACCAGAAGTCATCTGTCAAATCGATGGACCCAATAAAAATTCAATTTCAAATCAATCAATTTTCGTACAAAATTTCACTTTTCAATATTTAGCCAATTTCATTTCCAATTTCAATTTTTATACCACAAAAACCGATTGGGCTGCAGGCGAAACGCTAAACCAAAATGTCCACTCGCTCTGGCTGACTGATTGACGAACTGACTGACCGCATTCAAGCTATGTAGGTATGTAAGCCTCACTTTGCGTGGCGCCCCAAATCGACAAGCGATAAGCGCTACCAACAACAACAAACTGAACATACGATACGAGTATTTTTGCACTTTTTTGCGGTCAATTGCGCACAGCTGAATTGAATTATCAGTTTCGCAGCAGCGCCAGAAAAAACACCACAAAATAAAATGCTGTCTAGCGAAATGTGTTGCACAACCCTAAATAAAGTGCCTGCGGAGTGTGAGTATTAAATTAAATGTGTTCTTTCATTCATATGTATGTAATTTTCATAATTTCTGAATTTCTAAAACTCAACGTCCAATGCTGACTGTGCAAAACGCACGTGAGTAGAACAACATTTCAATTAAAAGCCGTAACTGACATATCAATTCCGCAAACGACTAAAGCGGCGCAGCGAAAACAGGCAAAACAGGCGAAACTCAACCAACTGTAATTTTTCAAAACTTCAATTTCAATTTATGCCTTCGGCTGCTGGTGCTTTTTTATTGTAAATAATATATGACGGCATAGTGATGCATCACTTCTTGACAGCCGTCACCACCATCATGACAGTCGATATTCACTCAGCATTCTCTACTCTTCGACGAACGTATCCATCACATTAGCGTCGTCATTTTATGCGTTCTTTTTCTTTTTTTTTTTTTTGTTTTTCGTTTTTGTCTAGCAACCAGCTTTCCGTTTGTGCTTTCAGTGTTGTGCACATGTAACTATAAATTATTTAATTTATTCACTTACCACTTCTTTTGAAATTTTTTATTTTAATTTGGGTGTAGTTTGCAAATTTGTCTTGTCATTGCATCAAATCCCCTAATTATTCCATCAGTTTGCTTGGCAACATTTGTTTTTCGTATTCGCGTGCGTCTGGCCAGCAGAGCAATTTTCTCGTTAGCTCCAGTGAAATTAGCCACTTTTGCAAGTATTTACTGCCACAGTTTGTCAGCTGGTACTTTTTAGTCCTGTTTGAGTGTGCGAATGGAGCAAAAGGGAAAGAGAGAGAGAGAGAGAGAGAGAGAGAGGGAGTGCGAAAGAAAGATGGAAAGAAAAAAGTGATTAATTGACAATTTTTTGACAAGTCATTCCGATAATTTTGTGGTATATACTTTACGTTACAGAGATAACTTTTGCACGGCAGGCAATGGAGGTTGAGCTAATGAAAGGATACAAAGGAGTCTTAATGAGACCCAAGGCAAAATATTGCATCACAGTGAACTCATAAGTATTGATGTAAAGGAGGACGCTCTTCCTCTTATTCTTGAATTGGCACGATAACCGCTTACGCGATTTTTACCGAGTTTAACAAAGCGCGCCAGTCGTTTATTTCTAGTGCTAACCGACGCCAGTAGGACACGCCAAGGGAAGCCAAGTCCTTCTCCACCTGATCTTTTCAACGCAATGGAGGCCTTCCTCTTCCTCTGCTGCCACCAGCTGGTACCGCATCGAATACTTTCAGAGCGGGGGCATTTGTATCCTTTCGGACGCCATGAAGAAAGCACATTGGGCAGCTGGAACGCGGTAAAAAAATACATCGTGAACATACTATGGAAAAAAAGATAGATCCCGACACAATGCAACAAAGCGAAGCCGCACAGATAGAGACTCAATAAGACGAGCCTATAGCATGAAAGCTGGCTACAAATACGGTGGGCCCAGACATGGGCCCGTCTAGGCCTTCGCGAAGTAATGCAGAAAGTAGTATCGGGAAGGGTGTCTCCACAGAGGGAGAAGAAGGATTGTGGCCACTAAACCACACCACTCGACGCAGTAGCGCAGCAGACGGCGATCGCTATAAGTGCGAAGGTATTTTGAACTCTACTCACCAACCAAAAACAGCAAAAACAAAAACAAAAAATTTCAACAATTTCGATGTCATCAGCGTAAGCGAGCAGCATGGCACTTTTATAAAAAATAGTGCCTGAGATGTCGATGAGTGTGGCGCGAATAGTTTTCACCATCATCAAATTGAAAAAGTCGCATGATAAGGAAATAAGGAATCGCCTTTTCTGAAATTTTACAAAGTGATCATCTAAGCGACCGCCGTAGCCGAACGGGTTGGTGCGTGACTACCATTCCTCCTGTGGGTGCCTTCATTTGTGGAACAACATCAAGACGCACACCCCAATGCGAATTAAATTAGAGAACCTCAAGGAAATGCTTTCTACAAATTCCATTTTTGCTTATCAATGGCATGAACTAATGCTTAGCGCATACTATTTACATACGCAACACATGGGCTGAAAAGTCCCAAGCCTATCAAAGAAAACACGTCTTTTCTTATTCAAAATTAGCTTCATTCATCAACGTAATTTCCATGAAGAACTACGTAATCATTCCAGCGTCGCCCTGACATTTCTATACTACTTTTGTAGATCGATTTATCTTTTGCCTCAAAATATGCCTCAGTTTCAGCGAAAGCCTACTCTTCATTCGAGTGAAATTTGTAACCGGTGAGCATTTTTTTAGCTCTGCGAACAGCCAGTAGACGCTGGGAGCCAAATCTGGCGAATACGGGGGATGTGGGAGAAATTCGTTCTTTAATTCATGCAGTTTTGTCATTGTCTTGATTGATTTGTGACACGGTGCGTTGACTAGATGAAACAAAACAATGAACAAACGTCCATCCACTTTGAACAGAGCTTTCTCATAGTCCAATGCTCATGCAATATTAACGGCATACCTGCCTCTTTATAATGAAATAAACATGCGATCATTTATATTAAAACATAGCATTTTTCTTTGAATATCAAAATAGCACCTCTAATTTGAAAACCCTTTACTAACTGAAAAGAAGGTAAATGCAATAAAACTAGTGTCATCTAAGTGTTAGGCCCGGGACTTTTCAACCCATGTGTTATCTACACACATTGATTTTCTTAAGGCCAACATTTGTGCAGCGCTCGCCTGCTGGAATGGAAATTATTTATTAAAATTCTTTACTGCCAACGAGTATCCCTACGAAAGGACTATGCCGCAGTAAATTGGATGACAGATGAACCTGAGGTAGCACGTAAACACTTACCAACCTAAGTACTCACACATCTGCATATATATGTATGTATGTATAACCAAGTGGTGTTGAAAGTGTTGCTTTAAGAGCCATTGCGCAAAAACAAAAGCAAAGAGCAGAAAAACGGAACTCGTTAGTGGTGAATTTTTAATAAAACATGAAATTATTTGTCATTATTGTCTGTGGTAATAATAACGTACCCAGTACCTAGGCAGTACTACTTATCAGCCAACGTAAAAACCTGGCATGCACATACAAGTTTACATGCATGTGTGTGTGCGTGTGTGTGTTAGTTAGTTTCATAATTAAGTTGTGCGCTGGTCATCGTTGCACAGTTGAAGGACAAAAAAAAAGCCAGGTTGGTTGAAAAGTCTACTAAGCGTTGCGCTCTCACAACTATCCAAATGGGCTGTGCCATGTTGATGGGTCAGAACCGCAAAAGCGGTGAAGTAGTGACCGAGAACGAGGGGGTTGTAGTAAAGATTCATTACATGCATTTTGAATATTTCATAAAGCAAACTTAATTTTCCTATTAAAATATATGTACATATATTTTCTCTGTTATTTTGCAATTTTATGAGCTGTTCATTTGAGAAACAAAAAAAACTCGTTTGATTAACCAACATTTTAATTTATATTTAAATTAACTTTTCGTTTACTTTCAGTTTTTTGATCATTTTGAGGTAGGTGCATACATATGCATGTATGCCATTTACCGTTAGAGATGAAAAAGACCACATTTTTATATCGCTTATTGAATCTTAGATATGGATTTTTCAGAATTTTTTTTATTTAAATTTATTTTGTATTTCATCTGTACTTATAATTCATGGAAGAACTTTTCTGAATTTTTGAATTTATTTAAAAAGTGACATTGACTAAAGTATTAAAGGTATATTTCCTGTGAAATATTCTTTCTACTAAAGAAATTTTGCATTTTATAGGTAGCTCTTAGAAGAGCTGGATCGGTGCCTACCTTTTCAACCGTATAAAGACACGCAAAGGAGACATGAGAGTAGAGATCAGTTCATTTCGGTGTGATTGAAGACGATTTTAGTATATTTAAACGAGTGTTCTTTTTCAAAACGTACACAAAAGAATACGGCTATTGGAGAATTCAAGCTTGAGGTAGTTTTATTCATCATCTTTTGGCTCTACATCTCTTTGAGAGCTTTGGCCTGCTGCACGTGGGACCTCCATACGTCTCGAACGCTTGCGACTTTTTTCCAGTTCGTTATCCTAAGTTTCTTGATGTCGTCCTCTAGTTCGTCGGTCCATCTTGTTCTCGGCCTTCCTCTTGTTCTGGTGTTGAACGCTCTGGCTTCTACGATTTTCTTCTGTGCCCTCGTACCGTCCATTCTTGTAATGTGACCCAGCCATCTTAACCGCTGCGCTTTGATGAAACGTATAACATTTTCGCCCTTTATCAGTTGATCTAGCTCGTCGTTCCACTTATCCGCCACTCGCCGTGATCTTTGATTGCTCCGAAAATTCTTCTGAGTACTTTTCGTTTTTGTTTTATCTGCATCAATTAGCGTCCACGATTGAGCTGCATAGCATAATACTGGTCTAATGATGGTTTTATACAGAGTCAATTTGCATTGTCTGTTTAGTAGTTTTGATTTGAAGAGTTTCGTTAACGACGCTCTGTTCGCTGCTAGAATTCACTCATCGATGGTGAGGCTCATTGAATTGGCTCTACTCAGTTTGAAGCCTAAATAGGTAAAGGGTTCAACGATTTCAAAAGAAAAATCGCCAATTTTCAGTTTGCCTAATGTTGGTTTATTTTGTCTGGGCATCATCATATACTTCGTCTTATCTTCGTTGATTTTAAGTTTAGTTTTATTGGTGCCTGCAATAATTATTATTGTTGTTGTTGTTGTTGAAGTGGTTGAGTATTTCTGTTGAAATAATCCTAATTAGCGACAAGCGCCGCTTTACAACCACTCTTCTCGTATGAGGCCTGGTTCTTGTTTTATTTTCTTTTTTTTTCTTGTTTTAGTCAGATTCATCTCGTAAGATCTAAATATACCGGCAAAATTTGTTTCTCTATGCTGAGGTTTCATTAATTTGTTGTTGTTACCAAAAGAACGAAGTCTTGCTCTAGCTTGACTTGGACATTGGCAAAAATACTGGAAAAGACTTTCTTCCACCCCCTCCGCCTGACAGCTTCAATAGATGGATTTGAAAGTATGGCTAAGTCTGGCTGCATGATCCCCTACCTTCCAGTGACCTGTAAGTGTGGCAGTGATACGTGAGAAGCTTGGGCGAGAGCATCCTAACAGGTTATTCGTCCGCTGGATGTTGCACGACGGCCGTGTTTTTCTTGTTGTAGTGCATGTAGTTAATTGCTTCTACCTGCATTCGGCTACAGCTTAGTAGTGTGAAGCAATGGATTTCTTTTTCTTTTTTTGTGTTGAATGGGATAGCAACTGCCACCGCCTGGGTTATGTCTAATGCAAAACCTTTTCTTGCTAGCTCATCTGCCATTTCTTCACACTTTATATTCCTATGACCGGAAACCCATATCAGAGTAATTCGATGACAAATGGCCAAGCAACTCGGGTTCCTCCCGACGTTGTGAAACCATTTTGGATCAAATGGAATTGGATTATATAGCTACTTGACTATCTGAAAAGATAGCTACTCTTGCACGAATTCCTTTGTAGTTCTTCAGTGATTAGCAGTTCAACCTGGAACACTTTTCTTTATTTATTTTTTTTTTTGGTCGGTAACAATCACAGCACTCAGATAATCTATTGTACTGCACTCGGGTTCGCTTATTAATTTTCTTTAAATCCACCCTTCCTCCGAAGAAATCTGAGTAGATCTTGTGGTGCCAAGGAGCCAAAGTGGTCACTTCTTAACACATCATCACACCAAAGACCTCAAGCCTTATTCGAGCGAAGGCCGGGCAAACGCAGAGAAAGTGGTCCGCAGTTTCATTCTCCTCTCCACACGCCCGCCACTGGGCGGGGAGATGCCTACACTTTCCATGTGCTTCGCTCATAGAGAGTGGCCCGTCATCAGTCCAGCCAGCTGCCTACAGTCCCTTCTGCTTAATGATAGGAAGATCTGCGACAGTCGGTCGCACATGACAGGTAACATCAGTTTTGTCTATCTGCAGCCTCTCTCAGCGTGCCAAGCTCGCTTGTGGATTAGAGTAACCCGTTTGCTAACCGCGGTTTTGGTGGCTGCAGAAGAGAGTGGCAGAATGGGCTCTGCGCCGAAGAAGTTGGCCTTAGAGCCCATCCTAGCTAAAGACTCAGAGATCTCGTTATCCGCGATACTCAAGTGTCCCGACACCCATGTTAGCATCAGGATATTATGTCTACCAACATAGTTCAGTCTGGATTTACAGTACTCAGCCAGCCTTGAAGTGGTTGGAGGGCTGTTTAAGGCCATGAGCGTGGCTTTGCTGTCGTTGCAGGCACATACAGATCTGCCTCTCCAACTGCTTTCCACAACAAAGTTTATTGCTTCTTGGATGGCATACACCTCCGCTTGAAACACAGATGCCTGCATTCCAAGAGCAAAGTGTAGTTTTGTCCCATTGGATTCCATGCTGGAACTCCTCAGTTTGCATAAGCTTTGTGAAGATTTCTAGAAATTCCCTGGAAATAATATAAGTATAAAGTATAAGTATAAATTTACTTGTTTAACAAGAAAATAATACGGTATTCAGAGATGAAATTAAGAAAATATCCGCTTTATCAAAGAGAAATAATTTTTAGTAAGGAAAATTTTTAAATTTAGAATTTGCACTACTTCAGTTGTGTGTGACACTCCAGTAGATATTTATTTGTATATGTATGTAAACAATCGTGTAAGGTATAAAATATTTGCCTATACACACATAAAAGGCAATTTTTCCATATTTGTTCTGCAGCAAAAGTAATTGCAACAATACCAATAATTATTACGGGTTTGGTAGAAATTAAATCGCGTTTTGTCTGTTTTCTGTTTTATACGTATTTTCTGACGATCTAGCAACGCCTACGCATTTGCATATTTATACAAGGAAGTTAGTATATTTACACAAAGGTAGGCGAGCTGAAAAGGCTAGCAGCCAACGATGAACTTCACTAATATTGCTTTCGACTGAGCAAATACAAATGTCCATAGGTATGTCGGCAACTAATTTCACCAAAGTAAATAAAACACCCACCAATGTAATCATTCAATATATGCCCTTACGTTTGGATGCGCATGTATTGCAATGCATGTGTGTATGTATGTATATGCGATTGCATTTGGGAAACGCTGACTGACCGAAAATTCACATCAACAGCGCTCACTAACTAACTGTAGCTATGCGCACCCATATGAGATTCCCCACCCACACCCACATCCACACCAACACCAACACCCGTACCTCTTCCTTCGCCTCAACCATCACAACGCTGCTGGACGTGCCCGACCAATGGTCAGCCGGCATTTGCATACGCAATCAAATCGGAAACAGCGGCGAATATAAACACAAACTCCAACAAAAAGCAAACATACGCAAACACAAATACAAACAAATAAGTGGCGCGCAAGTCAAAGGCGTGATTGTGTGCCGTCGATCGAAGAGAGTGGGGGCGGCTATTGGGGCGCAGTATGACCAGCACGGAGGTTAATAAAGTGACCGCGTTATATGGGCGTTTGCATGTGCACGTGTGTATGTGTGTTGGCGACTCTCTGTGCGCGCGTGTGGTCATATCAAGCTCACACCTGATGCCATTTAAATATTTGCGTATTTACTGATGACGCGCGCGCTGTCAGCATCAAAGGTTTCGCACACGCTCCCGATTTCATCTCCGCCTGAAACTTTTGAGCGGTCAATGCGCGCCAGACGGCTTCGCGCCGCTACACCTATGCATGAATCGAAATGAATATTCGCTGACTTTGAGCTGTTTCAATTTAAAATTGCGCTGCATCAACACAAAATTTGATACAATAAAAGTTGGTTGATGAAAGAGGAGTAGCTGGCGGCTGGTGATGAGTGGCGCAGCCGTCACATACTCACTCGGCGTTAGGTGCGTTGAATTGTAATTGTTTATACAGCGCGGGGTGCCGATGGTGTTGGTGGTGGATTTGAGTCATCTTTTCGACGCGTGAGTGTGTTTTTCTACATTTTTTAGTACTCTTACACTAATTTTTGTTTTTGTTTGTACGTATTACTATTTTTGTTTTTAGTGCTTGTTTGCTTTGATTTCCCACGGAAATGGCGTCCATTTGCATAGCCTATGGTCATCAGCTTTGTGGCGTTTTAAATACACATTCCCGTTTTTGATTGAAAGGTCACGTGG
The DNA here is from genome assembly GCF_028408465.1 of Anastrepha ludens. Lineage (NCBI taxonomy): Eukaryota > Metazoa > Arthropoda > Insecta > Diptera > Tephritidae > Anastrepha > Anastrepha ludens. Next base: position 115,929,326 of record NC_071501.1, read on the forward strand.
TCGCTGGGTGGTAGTTGGTCAAATGGCATTGCGTGGCTCGGCGTGTGGTTGGCGCATTTGCATACTTCGAAAAGTTATTATTTCGATTTTCATTTACACCTTTTTCACCGCACATGGATTACCAAATTGGAAGTAGAGTACAGCTGGTATATTGGAATGTTGTCATGCCCTTTGATCTCTTTGTCACTTAAAAGGATGCCGAACGAAAGTAGGCAGTGTGATTCACATATCAAACCCACTCTTAATCAGGGGAGTAATTCCAGCTGAATAAGTTTTTTTTTGTTTTCTGGCGGTAAGATTGGGTTAAAAATGTCTTCGCACCATATAGTAACCGTCGACTATACACATCTCTCCCCTTCTCTCGTATTTTTTCCTCAACCCCGTGACTGCTTCCGCATTGCTTCGAGGTAGATGGCCAAGACGGCGTCCTAAGAAGGACACTTACTTACTTAGTCTGCGCCCAAGGTCGCCTGTTTTGGAAAACATATGATTAATGCTCTTCAGCATAAGTTTCCATTTCACGCTTCTTTTCTCGGGCATCATCATTTCCTGCATTATTTCTTCAGGTGTAAATACACCAATAACTCGTTGCAGAGCTGTTCTCTCTGTATTCCACCTCTCGCGTTTGAATAAGGTGTACTCCACATCATCATATTCAGTACCACCATAAATGCAATTTGGTAGGTGCACCTTTCCCAAAAACTGTGGGAGGTAATAGCTAACCTCACCGTGCTTTCTTTTTACCCATTTTTTTAAATCGGGTATTAGTCTCGCTGTCCATCTACCATACTGCGCAGAGTTCCATCTTGTTTGCCAAAGTGTGGGCGTTTGATTTCTAATGTCAGAAAAGCAAGGTCCCGGAATTCCTGAGATTTTTGCTTCCCATCTCCTTTTGCGCTCTTGTGCTAGGAGATCTATCAGTGTAGGGGCAGTTCCGCTGATGACTAAAACCGTTGCTTCTGATACAGTTCTGTATGAAGAAGCCACTCTGAGATTGCAGCCTTTTTCGCCGGCATTTAACCCTTAGCGAATCTGCTCATATTTCGCATCCGTATAGAAAAATGGAGTTCGTCGTGTCCATTAAAAGTTTTCACCTGCTCAGAGTTGGACCCCCAAGGTTTGCCTTGAGCTTACTTAACATGCCGCGTACTTTGGCAGCTCTTATGGCAGGATGATTTATGTGCAACCAGTAAGTTAATCTTGCATCTAATTGCACTCCTACGTATTTGACCACTCTTTGTGTCGATAAAGTGGCTCCGAATACTTGTATATCTACTTCTAATGGGATACGTCTGTTGGTTAGAAGGATTAGCTCTGTATTCTTTATTGCCAATTGCCATCACTTGATTTAATTTCCTTTCGGCTTCGTCAGTATATCGAGCAATTATTTCAGCTATGTCGTCTACGTATCCAACTAGATTCACATCGTCAGGCATCTCCATTCGAAGGATTTCATAGTAGCGTATATTCTAAAGTTCAGATCCGCAATGTTTTCAGCCTCTTTTGACGTTACTCTTGCGTCTAATTCTTAATGCGTCATTTCCTCTGTTTCATTGACCGTCTTTGATTTCGCTATGGTTGGCAATGAACCGCTCATAAGAGCCATATTCGCCATTTTTGGTGGCGAGTTTTCTTACGAAAGAGCTCTGCTCTAAATCTCCATTATTAATAGCCTTATTTGTTTGTCTTCTTTTTGACTTTTTTCCTTAATTGTATCCATACTTTTTATTTGCCCAGCGCATCGTGTGCAGGGGAGCGAGCCGAAATAATCAAGAGCAGGTGTACCCTCGGGCACAATGCGCCTACACCAGGAGGTCTGTCCTACGTTTTACCAATACCAATCCCAGAAAACACGGACGGACCGGCGTTCGCACGGAGCCACAAAAGCTACTACTCTTTCGCCCAATGAACACTTCCTGACCAGGGTCCAAGGCGGCTGGTTACTGATATACACCGGAGCTAACACATCCGCAGAGCAAACTCACATCATCACTTTGAGGCCGCAGGTGCAAAGGTAATAGCGACGTTACCACAGACTCCCAGTGCGACCCATTACATACCGGTCATGCTTTTTAGGTAAACAGACGCATGTAACATGGTGAACAGACACTGACCAATCGACCGTTCAATATGGAAACAGATTTGCTGGATTTGGTCACCTAACTTTCTAATTAACGCTTACAGTGTCGCTGAAGCCAGAGAAATTTTCACTGGAGTCCGCGGGGTCGTCCCAACCGTCAGCTCCTTGAGGGCTGAATAATGGGCATAAAACCTGGAATGCTAGTGTAAAGACGATTTTAATTCGAGGTTGTCTGCACCAAGCATTGTTTGCCAGAATAATTAAGGTACATGAAGTACTTTGTTGCATAAGCCAAGTCGGGCAACTTCTAGGCCTTTTTCCCCTTTTTGTATGGCAGCCGAGTAGTCGTAGAACGAGCATAAATAAAATCGATTTTTATTTAAAAATCTCTTCTTAAGTAAGTCCTATTTCACTAGAAAAACAAAATTTTTGAAAGCCGACACCAACGGCAGACACTGGGTTTCCAACCAAAGGCGGAGGAAAACTCCAGTTCCCTTCTCCCGTGTATTCAAGCATCAAAGTCAAAGTTTTCAACAGAAAAATGAGTTGAAATAAGCATTTTGTTTGCCATATCTGGCAGTGCCTTTAAGCCCACCAATTCAAACCCAAATGCATTACACCACATTTTCATTCGCCACCCGCAAAAATTAGCTCAATTTCAACCCATTTGATTTTCTAAGTACTTTTGTACACAAACCTCATTTAATTACATAAATTTTTAATAATATTCCCCAATCATTTTCTGCTAACTTTCACCCGAAAAGTAACAAACACGTTTACGGCGTACGCAGCAAATTAACTCAAAAATTAACAACAACTACACAATTATGACAAAAATTTCATTTCGTTATCAACTGTATAAGAAATTTTTAATTCGACCGCCAAAATACCAAAAAAAAAAGTCTAAACAAGTGCAAGTGGAAATGAAAATGAAAATGCAGAAATCTCCAAGGACTTGAGCGTCGTGGCAAATCAAAGGCATAAACGGGTGTTGAGTTACACAGTCACAATGACTGCTTAAAAATAGCTGAGAAATATCCTTTCAATTCCACTTTCAACAACAACTACTCAGCCTCTTCACGCTACTTTTTTGTTTTTATTTTTTTCATATTTATTTTACTCATTACGTCTGCTGTTAAGGCTTTACTTTAATTTCATTTTACGATTTAACTTTACACCTGCCAGCATGGGAAAAGGTACTCAACGCCAAGTGGCTCAAGTTCAATTAAATCCTTTTGCAGCCTTTTGACGCACTTAAGTGCCACTTGGACAAGGCAGCAACTTTACCGAAGAGAGCTGAGTATGAGCACCACACCACAACTAATGCGAGATTTGCTATTTTCCCTGCAATATTTTAGTAATTCTTTGTGACTTTGCACTGTCCATGGCCTTTTGCTTACTTCCATGTAATATATTTTGTGTTATGTTTTTCAGTTTCAAGAGTTGGTCGCTTTATTTACAACTATTCGAATGCTTTGTGTGAGGTGTTTCACTTCAAACCAAAATCTTCGTGTAATCGGATAAGGTAATATAATTGGAGGCTTTGTCTAGACATTAAATGGACAAATAAATATTGTTCCTCTTCGACTCTCGCAAAACGTGATAGAAGGCGGGAGGAAGGAGCGCTTCGTGTATTTGTAGGAGCTACTAAGTTGCTGTGATGCTCAATGAGAGTAAAAGAAAACTCGCACGTCAGGTGCACTTTCACTATAAACCGACCACAAAGTGGAGCAAAATTAATCATCCTTTTTTTTCTTTTTTTTTTTTAAATTTCAAACCACGTTCTTGGCAAGGGAAAGTGATCTTAGATTACTTCGTTAGGTTGTGAACTTGGTTCCTGTGCTCTGAAACAGGATTTACTTCTGGTTATCAAAATTATAAATAATTTTGATTTCAGTTTTTGGTTTTCAATTGAGGATTGTGGACAAACTTTTCAGCTAAGAGATGGCAGATCATCAACTTTTTTGTTTTTGCATAACTCTTTTTACTAAATAAAAGTAGTTTTTTTGAGTGCTGGAAATCTTTCTTTTGAAATTTAGGGGCTTCATTGCTTGTGTTTTGCATACTTTGTAAAGGATGGTTAAGTTTCAAGGGCCGGTGTTGATTTTGAATAAAATACAATTTTTTTAGGAAATTATTGTAATTTTTCCTTATTATAATAATATTAGTATTGCTCAATTACGTATGCAAGAAAATATCGGCCAAATGGCCTCGGGGGCCCACCTCCATCCGATGGTCCATGACGCTAAGGCATAATTGAGGTTCTATACCGTTAATTCTAGAATTATCTCATCCTTTAGCTCTTGAATTGTTACTGGCTTATCAACGTACACCTTTTCTTTCAAATAACCCCAAAGAAAGAAGTCCAACGGTGTCAAATCACATGATCTTGGCGGCCAATTGACATCGCCGCGACGTGAGATTATTCGGCCATCAAATTTTTCACGCAAAAGAGCCATTGTTTCGTTAGCTGTGTGACAAGTGGCACCACCGTCCTGTTGAAACCACATATTGTCCACATCCATATGTTCCAATTCGGGCCATAGAAAGTTCGTTATCATCTCACGATAGTGAACACTATTCACAGTAACTGCCTGACCAGCCTCATTTTGGAAAAAATACGGCCCAATGATGCCGCCGGCCCATAAACCGCACCAAACAGTCACTCTTTGTGGGTGCATTAGTTTTTCGGCAATCACTCTTGGATTATCATTCGCCGAAATTCGGCAATTCTGCTTATTGACGAATCCACTGAGGTGAAAATGTGCCTCATCACTGAAGATGATTTTCTTCACGAAGTGCGCGATATGCTTTTTGATTTGAATGCCCGTTTTCATAATAAGCCTGAATAACTTTTACGCATTGCTCGATTATGTGTCTTTCCATAGTTCTAATTGAGTTAATCTGAAATTGAAAAATGTCAAATAAAATGCAAAAAAAAACCTGACGTTTAGGTGTGGTTCACATTCAACATCGGTCCTTGAAATTTAACCACCCTTTATATTGGAAGTTCATGAGTGTCAAATATGATTCACGTAAATATATATGATTGGCAAAAAATATAATTATTTCAATAGGGTGATTAACGTTGGGCCACCTTGTACAAAAGTATTTGTGTTTTTATTAGCAAAGGTGAGAAGCATTTATATGAAAAAATTGTAAACAAAATTAAAAAAAAAAATTTGCCCTTGCAACTCAGCCTTGCATCTGCTCTACCACAAAAAAAGTAGTAAGGAATATTTGAGTTAATGCTGTAAATAGTGAATTTGGTACTAAGTATGACCTTAAGTGGAGCGACGAAGCATTGAATTAGTTGGCTCTTTCAGCATTTTAGCCATTCCGCGAAGTCATTTCTTCCCTCACAGTTTGTTGGGAGAGTCCTGTGTCATTTTAAAGTAATGAACAAGTTGAACCGATCTCTCTCACAAATGAACTTTGCGCTGGGCAGAAATCCTATTTGTCGTGGGTCATGCTAACTTTGCTCTACTAGTAGCCTCGTCTGAACTGCGAATAGACTGGAATGGCTTGAAGAAGATCCATCACCCAACACACTCGTCAAGATCTACATTGACCGATCTAAAATGAAGACCGGTGTAGGGTCAGGGTTATATTGCGAAGAGCTTCTTATCAGTGAATCTTTTAAACTACCGGATCCCTGTAGTGTTTTTTCAAGCGGAAATAAACGCTATTTCTGAAGCCTTAATATGGTTAGAGTTAAACAGAATATCAACAACAGATATCTGCGTTCTATCAGACAGCCAAGCTGTCCTACGGGCCCTGAATGGCATCCAAATAACATCAAGGAGTGTCTTACATGAAAATCTCTTAATTAGATGGCCAAACAATATCGTATCATCTTACGCAGGCCACAGAGATATACCTGGGAACTGTAGGGCTGACTAACTTGCAGGAGAAGGTACCTGCACGCCAAGCATAAATAATTTCATGAGGCTACCTCTCGCACCTTGTAAGCTTCTTGTTATGGACGCACTTACCAGTTCTGTAAATCAAAGATGGATGGCCAAGGCTAAATCTACGTCTGTCCGAGAATATTATAGAATTGAGTAGACTACAAATTAGGACCTTAGTAGGGGCCCTCACAGGGCATTGTCTTATAGGAAATCATGAAAGGAGATTAGGCGTTTACATGCAGGATTTCTGTCGTAGCTGCAGGAATGAGGAGGAGTTAAAAACAATTCAACACCTTTTTTGCACATACCCGGCTCTAGCCAGAAGCAGGAACCGACATTTAAGATCCTACTTCTTAATGAATATAGATAATCTATTAATTTTAGGTATCAACAACTTTTACGCTTTGTCACGAGCTCAGGATGACTCAATATGGAAAGGGAAATATAGCCCAGCTCCTGCGACTCACAACGGACCCATTTGGTGGCCTAAGTGGCATCGCTGTCTCCATGTGCGATGCGGCTGCCAAACCTAATCTAACCTACTTTCTTCCATTAAATCCATTATTTGCTGTGCATCTGCCCGTCCTTTGCTCGAATCAGGTTTGAGGTCTTTGGCACTGTTGTGTTAAAAAGCGACCACCTTGGCTTCTTAGTACCAAAAGATCTACCCAGATTTCTCCGCAAGTCGGCTAGACTTATAGGAAATTAAAAAGGGAGCCTGAGTGTATTACCAAGGACTTAATGTTTGTCCTGACAAAAAAACAAATCTATTATTTTCTCAGTAGACGGCTGTAGTGATCGATATCACGGAAAGTATCGGTCAAATTAAAATATTAAGTTTATGCTCGTTGTGAAGGTGACATTTCAAACTAAAAAAAATCGTTTGCTGTTTTTCATTTGTTACATTCAGCTGTGAGTTACAGGGTGTTAAAAATGACATTCACCACAGAGAAAATTCAGTGTATTTTACAGTTTTTCGTTGATAAAGGCGAACACGCAGTAAAACTCTGACGGTGAATGGTGTTTATGGTGCCGGTACTAAAAATAAATAAATAATTGGCGTATACATTTCTGTTAGGTGTTTAGCCGAGCTGCTCCGCCCATTTTCTGATGTGCGTTTTGATGCCATTACTGTAACAGCTAATTACGTGCAATTTTGGTTTCGTAAAGTCCGTTCAAGAATTTTTGATGTTAAATAAAATGTCGAAAATATCACAGAAATAATCGAAGTTGACCGGCACATTAGTAGGCATTGCATCGCCCAGGAGCTAAAGATCGATCCTAAAACAGTTTTGAGCCGTTAGGGCAAAAATTGTACGCAAAAATAATGGGTTTCTTTCTTCTTAAAACACTTTCTAAGGATTCACAATTTATACTTACATTTATTGATTCATTGAACGTAGAAAATAGCTCTACTTTGAACTACTCTACCTATTCTGCTTTCTTCCATCTTGGTGAAAATGGATCTTTTTCACGATGCTGGTCATATTTTGGGAAAGTTTGGTTTTCAGATAAGATCCGATGAGGTGATTTTAGGATTGTTTTAGGGTTATGTTCTTCAGAAGACGTATCAGCGAAGACGTAGGCATGGTTTAGCAAATTGGTTAAGGTTTCTTAACATGCCCCACAGTATAAAATTATTTACACTGGCATAAGGTAAGTAGCCCGGTGTGACGGGTTCAAAAAATCGATTTTTTTTTTTACATTTTTCGGAAGAAAAACATCTTAAAGATATACTGTAAAAATTTCAGACAGAAATTTTATTTATTTTTAAAGTTATAGGTAAAATAAGAGAGCGCGTCGTAGTGTGAAGCGTGTGACACGCCAGCAACAGCTGCTCTAAACACCCAAAATAACAACGAAAGTTTTAATCACTACTTTTACTGGGAAAAACGTTCTGGAAATTGCTACTTATACCGCCGCTTGCATCTTTAATGAGGGTTTTCTACCTGTACTCAAGGTTATAGAGACAATAGGCGTTACATTATGACAAACAGTCAGGGACTACGATGACGATGTTGACATTGCACGAATTTTGAGGGCAGAGAAAACTGCAGAAGCCAACTGTAAAGAGGCCAGAACTTTACGTAGGACCAGGTAGTAGGCACCAGGCATAGCTGATTAATGTAAGTATACTTTTTTTATAAAAAATCTATTGTCGAAACTTTAAACGCGTTTTTCTCAAAACAATGTTTTCGAAATTTCGGGGAATCACTAACTAAAACTATTCAAACCGATTTGGCTAAAAATTTAACCCGTTATTCAAGACACACATATCTAGATCCCGGGCCTTTAAAACATTTAATTTTTTAGTAATAAACTATTTAATTTAAACAATTTATGAAGAAAAAAAATTAGATTTTGAGAACTTTTTTCACAAGTGCGCCATTTTGTTTTTGTGCATATTTTAGGTTCGGGACCTAAAATAAAGTCTACAGAATAATAATCTCTCTGAATTTTTTATTTCAGATGATTTTGGAAGGCTGTCTGTTTCCCCGAACCAACTCTTCTTTTTTTAAGGACTCCACTTTGACGTCAAAAATTTTAAGCAAATTAATATAAAATTAACTTTAAAAAAATATTTTTATATACTTCAAAACACCAATAAAAACATGTAAAAACTTTAAAACGGTCGCATTTTATTTTATTTTTAAAAAAGATTCATGAAAAAACGTCGAAATTTCGGTCGTTACACCGGACTACTACCATAAACAGTGAATATATTTATTATTACACTACTATGTTATTTATGAGTTGTTCACATGGAATGTATCTCTCATTTTTTTTCCTCTAAAATATATACATACTTGTTACAAGAACGTAAAGAACTAAACTAAAAAAAAATTAAGATTAAATGAATTCCAACTTTCAATTATTTCGGTGGTTTCAGAAATGTCTCCTTTAGCCTTCCAATTGCTTTGCTATCACAAAAAAAAAATTCTAGTTCCACTTATACGAACTTATGTGGGAGCACGTATTGTGAAACCTTTTTGCAATTCAATAGCTATCTGCAAACGACCTTAGTAGCACCTATCCCTTTCTTTGTTATAAATTCTACAAGATTTTTGCCAAAAATACTTGCGGCCGACTTTGAGGTCGTTTTAAACTAACCGCAGGTGTGCATTCATTTGGGGCTTTGCATTAATTATGATATTGCAATAGTGGCAGTAGTAATATGCATTAATACATACACACACACACACATACATATAAATATATATTAGTGTGTGAGTTGTAATAACTGCTACCCTGCGTCTGTTTGCGTAGGAAAACTATTTGCCACACTTGCGACCATGGCCAGGCCAACGCCGTGGAACTGAATTTCAAGTGTGTATGCACACCTATACCTAGTTACACATAGATACATACACATGTATGTTTATAAATATGTATATATTTGATATTATAGGAGTAAGTCCGCTGCAATGCGGGCAAATGCCATTAGAAGAAGCCGTTGCTGCCCAGTTTATTTGGGGCTACCTTCCTTTGGTTGATTGCATTCTACCTTTCCCGATGGCTACGTGCTGGGCGTGAGCTGCATAGCAGCCAAAGCGGAAGTAAAACTCGCTCCCATACATACGCATATTTGAGCATATTTGTGCATAGCAATTCTTAGGTATATCCACCGAGTACACCTAAATATGTGCGCTTACTTGTAACTGCAACGAACTTTGCTGCATACATGCAGGCGCTCAAGCGCTGGCATGTGCCAGGATATATGTATGTATGTATATGTTCTTATACAACTTGGACGCTGTTGAAACTTTAGAGTTCTCTTTATTGGACTTTGTGTGCCATACTCGGATGTGGCTAATTTTGTGCTGTTAACATTCCACCAGCATGCAAAGTAGTCGAGTTTTGGCCATCACAAATGCATGCGTGCACACTTATATAGTACAAATAGATTGTAAATATTCAAAATTCACATTTGAGAATAGAACAATTTAATATGTGTATGCACATTTTAGTTATTTTATTCCTGTAGAGAATTTCATTACCAATCCACACAAAAGTCTCACACAACGAAAATAAATTTGCAAAACTATTAAATTTCTCTGGAGATGTGTGTGTGTGTGTGTGTGTGTAGGTACTTACATGCCATATGCCATGAGAAATATAAAATTGATTTATTAAAAGCTACTTCGTCCTTTCGATGAATCTGATGCGGGCGTTGTTGTGAATTGGCCAAGGGTTGAATTGCGAAAGCGCACAGCCAGAACTTCGAGCAAAGGCAAGCAATTTCGCTTAACAAGTCAAGAGATCTGTACTGAGGGGTTGCATTGGTCATCAATCAATATGTGAGCAGTGTACTGAAACCAGTGAACTGGGTATTCAATACAGACAGTATTGTAATGCAATTAAGGTTTCATATAGTCGTATATTATTCCAATAAGCAGGATTTTTACTTTGTTATTTATATTCCTTTGCGCAGCCTTCAAGAAACATTTATTCATAAAAAACCATTCTATTGCCTAAACAATTTATTTTTAACGGTTTGCGTTAAAAGAAATTGTGCTTTAGTATTTTCGAAAAAAAATGTATCCACATTAGTGTTGGGTCGGAAAGCTAAGAGACTTCGAAAACCTCAATAAATATGTATTTCAACTCTCTCGATCGGAAGTGGTGCTAAAATTTACGGAACTAGTCGAAAAAATATACAAGTGTTTGTCATTTTATGCTTTTGAGTATTTTGGCGGTCACTAGCAAATGATGGAGAAACCTGGAAAGGAATAGTAAAGAAGCCAAAACCCACCCCAGGTTGTAGCGTTGAGTAATGATGACAATGATGAGTATTTGTTTGAAAAGTAAAGCAGATATCACGGCTCTCATTCAGCCTTAAGGTTGTCCTTTTCAAATCACTTGTAAAAATAATCATCAAGTGAGAATGAAACCTGCAAATGATTATGGTTTTGGGAAGTCTATTAGGTTCACAGAAATGAAGTTATGTACTATAAAAATCTCAACCACAGAACCTCTGAATACCAAAACGAACAATAAATAGAATATTTACGAATATCCTGAATATATTTCCTCCGAAATCTGTATCTCCTTTGGGATTAAAATATGTATGTGTATTCATACAAGGTGGCACAAAATTTGTCATACAATTTTGTTTTTGAATACATTTTTTGGCGTCAAATTTTTGCCCTAATGGCTTAAAACTGTTTTAGGGTCGATCTTTAGCTCCTGGGCGATGCTACGACTACTAACGTGCCAGTAAACTTCGATTATTTCTGTGATTTTATCGACATTTTCTTTAACATAAAAAATGCCTAAACGGAATCGACGAAACCAAAACTGCACGTAATTAGCTGTTACAGTAATGGCATCAAAACGCACATCACAAAATGGGAGGAGCAGCTCGGCTAAACACCTAACAGAAGTGTATACGCCAAGTATTTATTTATTTTTACTACCGACACCATAAACACCATCGCTCCGTCATACACATAAACACCAACACCGTCACAATTTCACTGCGTTTTCGCCTTTATCAACGAAAAACTGTAAAATGCACTGAATTTTCTCTGTGGTGAATTCCATTCTTAACACCCTGTAACTCACAGCTGAATGTAACAAATGAAAAACAGCAAACGAATTTTTTTAGTTTGAAATGTCACCTTCACAACGAGCATAAACTTAATATTTTAATTTGATCAATACTTAACGAGATATCGATCACTACAGCCGTCTACTGAGAAAATAATGAATTTCTTTTCTCCCAAACTAATAAAGGGTGGTTAAAATGTGAACCACACCTAAACGTCAACGAGAACGTTGGACTTCTTTCTTCAAGAGCTAGAGGATGAGATAACTCGGCACATTAACGGCATAGAACCTCAATTATGCCTCAGCGTCATCGAAAATTTGGACCATCGGATGGAGGTGTGCCGCCGAGTTGGCCAATATTTTGTTTCACACGTAATTGAGCCATACCAATATTATCATAATAAGGAGAAGTGACAATAATTTCCTAAAAAATTTTATTGTATTCAAAATCAACACCGGGCCTTGAAACTTAACCACCCTTTATTTTCTCAGTATGAGCGTAGTCGGGTCACAAATGAAGCGCCTTATTTTATAGTCTTATATGTTAGTTTTTTACGAAAAAATTTTATTTTGTTTCTTATGTTCTGAATATAAACTAAATTTACCATGAGTAAAATTTTTCGGATCATCTTGATTCCAGCGCCACCTACTGGGTTTATGTAAGTAAGTAAAAAAACTGTTTGTCAAAACCTATCACCCCGTTTAGAAGGAAGGCAATTACGAACACACGCACACCAGAGTGCTAGTTTTCAATATATTTTTACAGTCTTGTAGGTAAAGTGTCCATCCGTTACTCGTTTGAAGTACCATATACAGGGTGCGAACGATATTTGAAGACAACTTGAGAGTAAAACTCCCTTGTAATTTGAACAAAATTTAACGAAGCTTTGCGAATTTTTTACACAACATTAATTTATTATGTATCCATAAAATCATTCAATAAATTTTCATTAACTGCATTAACCTCTTCGATCCGGGTCAGGAAACGATTGCATGCCCGAATCAAATGCTCCTTATTCATATTGAGCATAACGGTATTAATTGCAGCCTTCGAAGAGGAAATGGTGTTATGTAGATGTCTATTGGTTACACCCTCAACTACGTTCCCATACTTAGTAATTCAGGGGATTAAGGTCTGGAGAGTGAGGCGGTCATAAGTTCGGTGTTATGTGGTCATGGAAATGTTCAGTCATTAAATCTTGTATCACCATCGAATTGTGTGAATGAGCAGAGTCTTGGTGAACGATGTATGGGTTTCACTACTGACTCTAGAATCTCTATATATGCCGCAGAATTCACTCGAAATCTTTGAGTAAAGAAGTGTCCATTGTCCATGTTTATTCTTACTCACAACACCTAAAAGCATAACAGTGGCTGGAAATTTTGTGCGCATGACAAAAGAAGCCTCTGTAGGCTTGGAACATAGCCATCTGTCATTATGGTCATTCCTGCGGTTAGTCTTTTGGTCTTGGTTAAAATTTTTTTCATCACAAAAAACGATAACATCTCAAGCGCACCAGGATGTTTAATTTTGTTCAGAAGGCTTTTGGATCGGATAACTCGCTATTCCCGTGTTTGCTCTGACATAAACTATTTTCTGCGCATAACGTGGGATGTATACCGGAGGTCTTCATGGACAACTCGACGGATAAAATGCTCAGAAATGTTACGAGGGGTGCCTTTTATATTTCGGGATTAGAGAACAAAAACAAATTTTAATCATCGAAAATCGCTTTATTGTTTCTCAAAATATTCTCCATGAAGATCTATACACTTTTGCATGCGTTTGAACCAATTGTCGAAGCACTTCTGCCACTCTGAATGAGGTACCTCCAAAACATGCATTCTGAATGCCGCAACCGCTTCTTCAGATGTCGAAAAGCGTTGACCTCTCAGTTTATTTTTTACGTACGGGAATAAAAAGAAGTCATTCGGTGACAAGCCAGAACTATACGGCAAATGACCCATTAATTCGATGTTTTGGGTGCTCAAAAATGCAGTTGTTTGAGCCGATGTGTGAGAGCTCGTATTGTCCTTGTGAAGAGTGATCCATCTTTGGCGATTGGTTTTCCTAATTTCTTGGAAGACAACTGGCAAACAAATGGTTGTGTACCACTCAGAATTTACTGTTCTGCGTTGTTCTAGTGGTACGGTTGCGACATGTCCAGTTTTTCCGAAAAAACAGGCGACCATTTGCTTGGAAGTGCTTCGTGCGCGAACAACTTTTGTTGAATTTGGCTCATCTTGAAACACCCATACAGTCGACTGTTGTTTACTTTCGGGATCATACGCATAAATCCATGATTCAGCACCTGTTACGATGTCATAGACGTGTTTCGAAGCCCCGCGATCGTATTTTTTGAGCATTTCCTTCGACCAATCGACACGAGCCTTTTTTTGAGCGATTGACAAATTGTGTGGGATCCAACGCGAACAAATTTTTTTTACAGTCAAATGTTTATGCAATATGAATGTATGCTGGTCCCACTAATGCCTAAGATTGTCTCAACCTCACGATAGGTCACATTACGATCTTGCAATATCAGTTCGCGCACAGCATCAATGGTTTTCGGAACAACAACTGATTTTGGACGACCTTCAAGAAATTCGTCTTGGAGTGAACTACGACCACGATTGAATTCACCATACCATCGATAAACACTGGTCCTTGATGGAGCTTCATCGCCAAAAAATGAATTAAGTTCATCCATGCAATGTTGCTGAGTTAATTCACGTCGAAAGTTGTAAAAAATAATCGCACGAAAATGTTCACGATTTAATTCCATTTTTGGACCGAGATGAATCTTTTAAGTTACTGTAAGCAACACAAATAGCGCTGGTATTTCAAAACGGTCTGAGTATGTAAAAGTCAAAAAATGTCAAACTTTGCGATACAGCTGTCAGTTGCCAGATTGCAACACCAGGGTTGCCAAATCCCGAAATATAAAAGGCACCCCTCGTACAATCCATCAGAAGGGCTCTAACCTGCACTTGCTGCCAAAAATTCTGCAGATAGCATAGTGTCGGCACATCCCTCGTGTTTTTTGCTTTTTCCAACAGATTCTGCACCGCCACCTGATGCATCCAATTTACGACGAACCTTATGAACGAATGAGCGGACGCACTTAAGAACATTCGAGATTTCTAAACCGGTCTGATTTGGACATATAGTGATTATAATTTCTTGAGTTAAGTTGTAGAACTCCATATCTTATGTGAAAAAGAGCAAAAAGAAAAATAATACTTTCGGGAAGTTAATACCACATATATAAGTAATATACGCATGTACTCAAATACCGTACACACCCTGTAGGCGATGCCTTAGTTTTACGTGAGTTCTATGTTCTTCCTTCATCCGATGTTGACCAAAATGTGATCACGATGCTCTGCAGACATTCAGATTGCTTCACTTGCTGCTTGTAGTTGTCTACCTTTGTAACCAGTAGAGCTGTCAAAGTATCACCGATACTATTGATAGTGAATGTTTAGAAGTGATGCAAATTTTGAACGAGTGAGGTCCATCACGCTTACCAATTTTCTCACCACGTAAATTAAATTAGTATCGGCGTGAATGGCACTGAAGTAGTCTAGAAGAATGTACATATACGTTCAGCTTATAGTCCATAGATGTCGCTAGGAGTATTTTTAAACCTTCCCAAATGTTTTGTTTTTTTCATCTGTGATCTGTCAAAAACATTCAGTTCATTGTTTGTTACGTTTCATACAACAATGCATTTTTGTCGCTCTTAAAAATGTCGAATTTCGTGCCTTCAAACTACGATTTGGGGACATCGTTGATTTTCTGTTATCAATTGAAGAAAAATGCTCCTCAAGCTCATCAAATGCTTATAGAAGCTTATGGTGGACATGCTCTAAGTAGACCACAGTGCTTCAGGTGGTTTGAAAAATTCCGAAGCGGTGATTTTAGCGTGGAGAACGAGGACCGTGGCCGGCCACCGAAAAAGTTTGAGGACGCCGAATTGCGAACATTGTTGGTTGAAGATGATGGTCAAACGCAAGAAATGATAGCAGAGCAGTTGGGAATGACCCAAAAAACCATTTCCAAACGTTTGAAAGACATGGGCCTGATTTTAAAGGTCGGAAGATGGGTGCCGCATGAACTGACAATGTGACAATGCACCGCCACATCGAACAAGAGCGACCCGGGCTTTGGTGGAGACGTACAATTGGGAACCGCTGGTGCATGCGGCTTACTCACCACACTTGGCGCCTTCCGATTATCATTTGTTTGCATCGATGGGCCACGCACTTTCCGAGCAGCGCTTCAATTCTCACGAAGAAGCCAAAAAATGGCTCGATGATTGGTTTGCGGCCAAAGACCGCCAATTTTTTTGGCGCGGCATCCACAAATTGCTTGAGAGATGGGGATGGCTATTATTTTGAAGATTAAATTTTTAACCATTGTTTGTTAATAAAGATTTGAAATTGAAAAAAAGAGTCATTGCCTAGGTATTATTTTCTGTCATGTATTTTTTCTTTTGTATTGGGGAATCTTTATCGTTAATAGAATATATTTCATCATTAGATTGACATGGCAACCCTCTTGTGTGCTCACGACATCAGTTCTATATAAGTTAGCGGAACGACCCAGATTTATGGTATATCCGGTCAAGAACTGTCACTTCAGCAGCATTTCTTAAAAGTTATGGTCATCAATTGACTCTTTTACAACAACGAAAACACTAAAATTTTGACTGCACTTAGAGCAGTATCAGATTTCCAGTCTCCTTTGTTGGAGATGTGAACTTCAAATTTCACTAAAAAGTAGTTTTTCAAAATAGTTCGCTTTAAATTCGTTTAATCCTCCCTAAAAGATTTCGATCGCAATAACGAAATTTTCATTTTTCATCAAACTTCAAACCCCGTTACAACTCATTGCTTGATGGTATTAACAGGTCCTTATTGAATATTCTTTTTCAAAGCGACTTTCCATGCCAATGTGCGTGTATGTGTGTTTGTGTATGAGCGCTTGTTGTTAATATTACATTTGCCGCCTTTACCCTCTTTGAATTATTGCTGATTTTGACATAACTAATTATTGAAAAAGCGACAGCAAAATGGCGCTCCAAACGCCAGATTGTTCACCAACCCAAAAATGGTAAGCGCCAAAATCTCGCGAAATAGCGCACAATTTACCAAACATGAACCGCGCCATACCAATCATCTACTCCTGCCGTCCAGCCTTGCTACCTCACTCAAAATATATTCTCAACGAATTTTTAAGTGCACATGAAAATTACAACCAGATGATGGGTGAGTTGTGAGCGATGAAATGAAAATTATGATTTCCCAATACATAATAATTTTGACAGACTGGTGAAAAGCATCGAAGCGACGCTGAAAATTCATTAAACGCGAAGTTCTCTGAAGTCTGCACAAGTATTGAGCGTGGAAGGAGTGAATGTCGGAGTGAATGGCGAAAAGATTGGCTGTGGCAGATTTTTGGAAGCTGTTTTTTTGACGAGTGGCATTTGATGGTGTTGTTGGGTAGTGTTTTTGGAAAAGGGTTGAAGGCCTACAGCAGCGTCGATGGTTGCGGTAAGATTGTAAAAATATTTAGCATGCATTAGAGGTGCGGAAATTATGTATTCAAATACAAGTTTGTGCTAGTGTGCGTGCTTATATATGTATACGTATGTGTTCGGTTACTACGACAATGAAAATGTTACTTGCATGGCATTGTTGATCAAAATTGCAGCAGTGCTGGTGTAGATGGAGTAGAATGATTTCTATCGCAGAATGATTGTAATTATTTGCCAGTAGTTCAGGAAACAATTTTTTGAGGTTAAGCGTACACTGTAAAGAATTTAGAGTATTTGGCGAATTTTATGTTTTAAAGAGAACAGAAGCCACACATTGGCCGCACATCGATTTGATTTATTCGATCAAAATCAAACATCTCTAGAGAAAGAACTTAGCAAAATAAATTGCGATCTAAGTGGTTCACTTAGTGATGTTCATAAAGAGTCCTTCAAGAATTACGCCTGTCAGCAGTGAAAAATTCCTAGACGGTACCTGTAGACCAATGCGTCAATATTATTGAAACTTATTACGGAATGGTCGAGCTTTAAGAAAAACATATCCCAAATTAAGAGATTTTTTGGGAGGAATTAATCATCCGAATGAGTCGACAGTTCAAAGGTTGGCGAAAAAAATTTGAAGAAACTGATTGATTTTGTGAAGAATTAGAAAAGGTGAAACACTGGGCATTCTTTAGAGAATATTGTTGCGGTAGGGCAAAGTGTTGCTGAACAACCTTTACTACGGAAATCTCGACGTTCTCAACAATTCGGCATTCATAAATCGACTTTTCACCACATTTTACATAAGGATTTGGACTTGCATCCTTATAAAAATCTATGAACAAAGAATTAAGGCCAACAGAGCATTTTAAACACATTTCGTGAATTGCTTCATGAAACATGATGCGGGTTTGTCAGGAAAATCTTCTTAAGTGGTGAAGCTCATTTCATACTGGATGGATTTGTCACCAAACAAAATTGCCGTATGCAGAAGAAAATTCCCACGTAATTTCAAAAAAATCCTTATATCCATTCAAAAGTGCTGTTTGGTGTAATTTTTGGGCTGGTGGAATAATTGGCCCGTTTTTCTTCGAATATCAAAATAACAAAGCTGTTACTGTCAATGGACATCGCTTTAAATAACTAATAGAAGATTTTTTGTGGCCTGAGCTTGAAGAAATAGGCATCGACGATCTTTATTTTCAACAGAATAGAGCCACAAATTACACAACATAGGAAAACTTTACATTATTGTGATCTAAAACTTCCGGTTGGTTAATTTCACTTAAAGATAGTATAAACTGGCGTCCTTGATTATGGGATCCAAGTAAACTGGACTACTTTTCGTGCGGTTTTTTGAATAGTAGAGTCAAGTAGAGTCAACAAGTCAACAGCAATTCCAGTGGGGAAACACAACATTCGGATCAAGATTCCTGCACTTAACGCGTTAATATGTGAACGAGTCCTTGAGATGTTTAAAAAATGTTGTTTGATAGTTTTGAAGAGGCGAGAAAGAGAAATAAATAAAAAGTGTGTGCAGCGTAGTACACATAACAGAAGTGAAACTTTAAAGGCAGACAAAGAAAGCGGGAGAGACCCGAGAGAGAATGACAGAGAGAGCCAAAGAAAGAATATATATCTAAATAAATTCACAACATTTGCAGAGAATACAAATAGACAAAATTTACAAAAAGCGGAGAAGGGCGACCGGTGTAGGTAAACGCCGGACACAAACCGTAGCAACAACGCGCACTACTCCGAGCGTAGAAATTAGCAACTACAAGGAAAAACTCAGGAAAAACAGGCTAAAGTGTATCTAAGGTATATATAAGGTATAGCTCTTTTTCTCCTTCTCCTCTACGTTATATCTTTTTTCTCTCTCTCGCGGAACGAAATTGCCCATAACGTTGCATGCCCTTGAAACTTTACTCTCCATTCTCGCTCGTCCATTGACGCCTAAGAAGTTTCACTTCAAAAATTGGAGCATTTAAAAATGTAGCTTCATAAAATTATCTATATATAATTATACAAATATAATTTTTGTTTAGTAATCCCATCATCTCGACTTGCTGTTCAGCCTAACTTTCATTTTATTGCTCACTCAATGCTTTTTGTTACCTCGACCAACTTTTTTAAATTTACCAAGACTTTATTAATTAATTCCAAGAAAGAATGATAAATATTCGGTTTTCTTTTTTGCTTAAAACAGCGGATTAATTGAATCTGTTCTTTATGAATGAGGTCTATCAATGTGTGCACATACACACATCCAACGTTCGCCTTGCCTTCGTATTTGCTTCGCTCTGACGCCACGCGAGAGACATGAGTGAGTGTGTGTGTGCTATACTCGTAGTGCAATGCACGCTTTGAGCTGAGGATGAGTAAATTATGCAATATGAAGTTAGTAAAATGTATAATTTACAATGCTAACTGTAATTTTTGAATGAATGCTTACTTAAATTTCATTCACCTTTGCGATTTCTGGAATAATTTTGTTTGTTTAGATTTGCTAATTATCAATACATGTGAAAAGATGAGAGCCGCTCAGCTTCGGCTATGTGAACGGCTTCATATACATATGTACATACATACATATGAAAATGAATGTATTCATAGCTGTCGAAGTAAAGCGAACGCCTATGCGACACGTGAGTTATACAGGGGGATCCACACAGCGTTTGTAATTTAATTTGCCATAAATATAAGAGTATTTTGCGATGAATTTTTCTGATTGGAAAGAGTAAATCTTGCCATTAAATATGGAGCACAATTTCATTCCGACGACTCCCACAGCTGGTGGCGGGAGTGGCGCAAAAGTAACCTTGCGATGTTTTTTGGCTGTAATTTAAAAAAAAATGAAAAACTTTGATTCTTCTTGTGGATTATTTTTATTTGGTCTTTTAATTTTTTTTTTACATCAAGTCGAGAATATGATGTCATGTAAATGGCCGCCGCCACAGTTGATTGAGCCCTTTTTATGGCATTTTCCATCACTTTGGCCAAAACTTCCAGCGATAGGTCCTCACATTCTTGACGGATATTGTCTTTAAGAGCTGCAAGAGTCTGAGGCTTGTTGACATAAACCCGCGACTTCGAAAAGCTCCACAAAAAGAAGTCTGGAGCGGTCAAATCATCATTTTGCTGGCCAGTGCAAATCGCCAAAACGGGAGATTAGGCGCCCGGGAAATGCATCCTTCAGCATATCGGTTGTGGCACGTGCAGTGTGTACCGTTGCACCGTCCTGTTGGAACCACATGTTTTCCAATCCCAATTCATCAAGTTACGGCAAAAAGAACTCGTTGATCATTGCTCTGTAGCGCTCACCATTCACAGTAACCGTTTGGCCCGCGACGTCTTCGAAGAAAAAAGGTCAGATGACTCCTCCAGCGAAAACAGCACACCATACAGTGACTTTGAGCGGGTGTAATAGCTCTTCGTGGGTTACACGCGGACTTTCAGTGCCCCAGAAGCGTAACTTTTGCTTATTTACGTACCCGCTAAGATGGAAATGGGCCTTATAACTCATGATTATTTTTGATGAAAAATCATCTTCCTCTTGGTGGTGATTAAGGATGGCTTGAGCGTATGTTAGACGCGATTGGCGGTCAGCAGCTAACAGCTGATGCACCGTCTGGACTTTGTACGGAAACATCTTCAAATCTTGTACCAAAATTCGTTGTAAAGACCGTCGACTGATACTCATTTGTGTGGCACGTCGTCTGGTCGATGTCGACGGCGTTTCCATGACATCCTCGGCTCCAGCAGCAATATTATCTGCAGAACGGCTACTCCGGGGTCTGCCACGCCTGGCAGCATCTCGTGTTGTGCCAGTCTCTTCTAGGCGAGCGGCTAAACGTCGCAGTATTTCACCAGTAGGCGTTGGACGGCGAGGAAGTCTGCGGCGAAATTCACGTACAGAAGCTGAGAAGGAGACTATTGAACACTTTCTCTATAAATGTCCAGGTTTGGCACCCAGGGGATTAAAGTCATTGGGTCTTCGATAGCCTAAATCGCATCAACCTTCTCCATTACATCAAAAGCTCTGGTTGGATGTAGATATGTACCCGTTGGAGGTCTCGTAATGGTATTAAAAAGGCACTTTAGTATTATTTGGAGTGTGCCAGTCTGGTACTTCAACCATTTCACCTACTCACCTACAGTATCGGACGAAACATTTGCAACTAAAATGTGGGCAATAAAAACTTTCGATTGCTCAGCCGTTATTTGTTTGTTAATTTCACTTTACTTGTAATAAAAGATGTTGATTTACGTAAATAAAGCAAATTTATTCAAATTCAACAGTTCATATCTCAAATTTAAAAACCAAATGTGTCCAACACCTGTATCTAATAAGACAAAACAATTGCAACTAAAGGAAATCAGTAAACTATTTTTATTAAACTTAGTATTTCATGGCAAAACCATTGCTCTGAATAACAGCTCTGCATCGTCTCGGAATTGAAGCTATCAAATTGTCAACTATCGTTTGTGGTATATTTCTCCATGCCTCCAGGACTCTTTGGAAAAATTGGTCAGTATTTGCCACATTAGTCCGATGAATTCTCTTTTTTACTATTTCCCATAGGTTTTCTATGGGGTTAAGATCTGGGGATTGTGGGGGCCACTCCATTACGTCCACTTTATTCCTCTGGAACCATGATTTCAGGATCTTCGCCGTATGCTTCGGGTCATTATCCTGTTGGAAGACCCACTTCAAGGGCATTTCCCACTCAGCATGTGGCAGCATTACCGATTCCATAATGTCCCTGTAAACGTACTGGTCCATTATGCCCATAATACGATGGAGTGGTCCCAAACCAGCAACAGAAAAGCATCCCCAGACCATAATGTAAGCACTATGTTTAACAGTCTTTACACAGTATGATTTTTGAAGACGCTTGTTACGTGGGCGTCGAACGTAGGATACGCCATCACTTCCGACCAAATTAAATTTGGATTCGTCGCTGAAAAGAACAGCTTTCCGTTTGCTTAATGGCCAATCAATGTGATCCCTTGCGAACTGCAATCGTTTTTGTTGGTTACGCTTACTAATAAGCGGCTTCTTTGCTGGTCGGTACGTCCGTAAATCAGCTTCAGCCAGGCGACGACTGGCAGTTTTTGAGCTGATTGGTAACCCGAGCTCCTTTATCAATTGGGGGGCACTTCTAAATGGATATTTTTTTACCTCTCTCGCTATCAGTTTGTCAGTTCTTTCATAAGTTTTTCTTGGTCAGCCTCCTCGATGCACCACCGCGATAGTTTTGTTTTTTATAAAGTTCGCAATAATTCGAGAAATTGATGACTTATGAATATTACATTTTAGGGATATATCTTTCTGGGGCATTCCTTTGTTATATTCATCTACAACACGCGCGCGTAAAACTTCACCGAACTTATTTCGAGCCATTACTTCATTTAACTCAACTTTACAAAAAAATTGTGTTATAGCCACAAATTCTGCACAAAACTGATGTTCACAAATTGACACGATTAAACTAAACTCAGAACAGTTAGAAAACGAAACCAAGCTCAAGCATTTTTACCGTTATATAGCTAAGCTCACAAGGTTGCAATTGTTTTGTCGCTCCTAGTTGGCAGATAATTTAATTTTTTTTTTAAATACAGCTACAAAAAGGAAAAGATCTTGAAAAGATTTTTTGGAAAATATTACTCAGATGCTCTAGTATCCATAGCGTGAAATTGAATTGCAATTGAGTGAAGAATGACATTATGACAAAAAATAAATTGAAGGCTGCATTGCAGTTGTAAATGTTTTGTCCGATACTGTACCTAAACATTTCACAAAACTCGTCTACAGGTATGATATAAAACTAATCATTAACCTGAGGGAGCCTCGCAGGCAGTCGACTACCTGTTTGCCCTACCTCACACTTGCATCGGTTTGGCGGCTTTATTAATTTTTCGCAGAAATCCTTTGGTATAACTTCGAACTCCATCTGAGCTTTCATTATAATAACTGCGAAACATTCGACTTTGTGCACTGCGCTGCCTAAAATGCTCCCAGAGATTTTCCATGGTGTTCAGCTCATATTTTCTTCTATCCCCTCTTATGTTGACCGTGCGGTTTGATGCAGATCGTTGCCCTGTTTAATGATCTATGTATGTGCTGACGAATATCAGTACAAATTTATTTCATACGCCTTCAATGGAAACGAAGAACGGGTGTATGTTTTACTTTCCATCCGACGAAAGTCTAAGTATTTCCATTTCATCATGAAAAACAAATTTGTGAGCATTAGTTAAACCTAGATGTTAATGGTTTGTCCCCTGCTGATATTATTGGCATGTCGTATGGGATCGTGCAACGATTTTGAAAGCCCATTTGAGCCTCCGATAGGTCACAACTCGTTTAGTTTTAGAAACACTAAACTTTCTTCTCTACAAGCATCTCGTTAACAATCATAAATAGGTGATTTTGGAGGTCATGGCACCATAAAATGCATCACAACTGCATCATTTTGCTGGCATATGCTCGTTATCACAACCTGGCTGTATCCAGTTTGTGAGGTTTAAGAACCTTATTTGATTGTTGGCATCTATGCCAGACAGTTGCTGGAGACTCTCGAACGGTGGTTTGCCCAGGGTTGACATTCTCTCCTTGCATAGGGTAGGGCATTCACAGAGGAAACGGAAAATCGTTTTCTTTTTCTCTGTCTGTGTACAACTGTGGCAGTGTGTGTTGTGAGGGATACCCATTTTGACTGCTTGTTCACCGACAGATCAAAAGCCAGTTATGACCGTCGTGAGTCGCCAGGCGTCCCGTCGTTTCATGTTTACTAATGTTGACGTTTGTTTGAGGTTGTGGATAGGCCATAACGTTCTGCTAATTTTGAATGTCGTCTGATCTTTCCATCTACAATCCGCGATTCGGAGGTATTTTAGGGAAATTGTATTCTTGATTGCACCCGATTCTGCAAGAACATCATTCATGGCGGATCCCCCGTTTGCCAAAACTTCATTTGGTTTTTCGTTACCTTCAATGTTCCGCTGCCGGGGACCCAGGTTGGTGAAGTACACTCTGATTCTTTGTATTTCTAGACAATCATTTGGCTGAATATAGCGCTGAAGGCCGCAAGGAAGACGTGCCCTCAGCCTAGAAATCCAAAGTGAAAACAAGTGCTACTTTAGATTAAGTAGGCAATTGAGTAGTAAATTGCGCTCTCGATGAACAAAACTAACACTCTATAAAGTTCTCACCATGCCCGTTCTATCGCTCGTCCTTTGGAGTGTTTGAGAAAAAGATTCTGCGCAAGATTTTTGGGCCTTTGCACGTTAGCAACAGCAAGTTTCGCAGACGTTGGAACAATGAGCTGTATGAGCTTTACGACGACATAGACATAGCGCAGCGAATAAAGATCCAGTGGCTAAGTTGACTGGGTCATGTCGTCCGAATGGATACAAACGCTCCAGCTTTGAAAGTATTCGATGCGGTACCAGCTGGTGTTAGCAGAGGAAGAGGAAGGCCGTCTCTGCATTGGAAAGTTCAGGTGGAGAAGGACTTGGCTTCACTTTTTGTTTTCAACTGGCGCTGGTTAGCACGAGAAAGAACCAACTGGCGTACTTTGTTAAGCTCACCTGAAATCGCGTCACCTCTTAACCTCTTTTCTGTCAATCACCCTCATTATTCATCACCTGCTAAATGTTCCTACAACTCTGTCCATTTCGCTCAGTGTATATCGCTCAGATGAGTTTCATCGCGTACACGTAAACATTTTAATTGTTTTCGAAAATGTTGCGGCGGAATTTCAAAATGAGTTATTATCGCTAAGCGATATGCAAATATTCGGCAATTGCGATTTGTCTGCTCGAAATCTTCGCGGCTCTTAATACCTATATGAGTACACTTCACGCAAGGGTTGCTGGGTGTGCGGATGTATGTACGTCATGTCAGGCAGTAGGCTTTCCGACATGTTTAACCCCACCATGAATGGATTACCTACACAAACTTGCGATAGCACACTTCAATGTTGATGGAAATCTCTGCCGAAATCTTTGAAGAAATCTGTACAACAACAAGAGCAGAGTTTGTCGGATGTGAGCATGTCATTTATTATACGCTGGCTGTATTTAATTTGAAGCGCATCTCACGCCCAGATGAAAAACAAAACAAACTTGACGTGGCAAGAAGCAAGGGATGAGACATACATACATACATACATATAAAGCGATGAAGTGCACAGCCTGACGTGTCAGCCAGTCAGTCAGTCAGTCTACGGCATGTGGTTGTTCACTAGTCACTTGTCGGGTGGGAGAGGTTTAAAACTAATGTTTGTCTTAATCTTTGATTTGTTCTTCAAATGTAAACGACAGGAATTAATTTAGATAAATGATTTCTGAAGATTTGCGCTGCCATTCGAAGGAAATCGGGGGCGAGAATTGTCAGTTACTGGGGGTGTTTATGGTTGTGTGTCGGGTAGTGTCCAAAATAATTGCGCGCTGACAGCAGTGGGAAGTGTAGTCCCGTTAGTCGCATTCGATTCCACTGGCATGCCGCGCTATTTGCCGCTTGTCAGTGTATCCATCAAATATGTCACGTTGTGCATGAGTCAATCAAGCACAAGCAGCGCTTAGGATTACTTGCCAACGCCACTCGACTCATTGGAATGTCTGTTGCTTGCTGCCTGCCGCATCCTAGAACTATTAGTCCTTTAAAATTGTGAAATTGTTTATGCAAACAATTTTCGTATTGAAATTTGATTTATTTGCTAATTTGTTTGTAATGAATTTTGGCCCACCCCAATCACGGCTTCAATGCGTTGGGGAGCAAAGTTTCTTCAAGTATTTGCTAGTGCTTCGCTTTCTTAAGCATTTAATTGGCCGCTCGCATACAGCCGCATCGTCGCCCGGAAGCTGGAATTTGTTACTCGTTTGCTTCATTTCCACATCATTGCCTCCGCTTTGGCTACTAATTTCTTAAGCTTCACTCACTCCAATCCAATGCTGACTTCTGGCCACTGATGATGCTCTTGGCATTGCTGCTTTATTTGTTTTTTGATTTTGTTGTTTTCGATTTTCTCTATCATTTGCTCATTTCACTTAAAAGATACTTAGTTTATGTAGTTGAATTGAAAAATTGATTTCGAAACTATGGCGAATTGTTGAAGTCTGTTAGCGACTGGTAGCTGGCGCCTGGGCTAACAGCGCTTTGAAGTGTGACGATGAAATGAAAAATAGCTTTCGATGCGACTTTGAAGTTCCTCAAATGCGCATTTTGATTAGGTAGCAAATTATTTTAGTTTTTAATTACTTTTCCAATATGCGAGCCTTTTTAGGTATACAGAGAATATTCATAAAAGCCATAAGCAGATGTTGCACGTATTCTCATTTTAACTGAATTCTTAGCGGCCGCCGAAGCCGAATGTGTTGGTGAGTGACTAACATTCAGTAGTGCAATAGGTTTCGAAACCTCGGGCATGAAACAGCAAATGATTTTTTTTTCCTTGTTCACTCTTTTCGGGAGCATAGGGCCTCGACAAGACTTGTCTTGCGTTAGTTTCGTTACTCTATTTGATTTCTGATAGGGTAGGTGATTAGTCTGCCGCTATCAGTCCCCATCTGTCGTTGCTTAAGAACAACGACTTCTTACTGCTTGGAGCGCCTTCTGTGTGTCACATTTTTCTACCAGAAGGATCACTCAGATGGTTGAGAACTTCGCTAAAGTGGTGTATCTGCGCTATTACCGCAGCTGTCCGCTTCTTCTTGCTGGCGCCACTAATGCAATGTGTAACTGTGTGTTTTTGGGTTTGAGGAATGAGTTTTTTTTTTAGAAACAGGGAAAGTGGGTAAATTTGGAAAAGTGCGAGAACGTGTTTTACGTGTGATTCGACCCCACAACTTCTGGGATGGCAAACTAGTGAACTTACGCTAGACTACCGAAGCCGAAAATTAAAAAAAAAGTGCAAATCTTCGAGCGTATTTCTGCCATGAGAAAGTTACTCATAAAAACACCATCAGAGGCGACGTAAAGCATTAGATCCCTCAATTTGTGGAAAACTCTCAAGACGGAGAAGGAGCTCCGCTAAACACCCTTCGAAGGGTGTAAGCTCTTGAACTTGACTAAGAGATATTGAAATGGAATGGAATATTGCAAAGCCTACAGCATTATTATGCAGTATTAAGGTCAAATGAGAGTATTTAAAGGATATGGAGAGACAAGTGGAGTGGAGATTACTTACTCATCTACAAACTTCCCAAATTCCTTTAAGCATCATAGCAGTTTGTCGAGGGAAAGAGAATGTAACTCATTCATTCATAATACTTCTCATTCAGAAATGTAGCATCTAAATTTGGCAAAAGCTAGAGAAAATGCTTTGTACTATATTCCGCCATAGTCTTCTACACCAGATCCGCACAGTGACCATACATCGTACCCATTAATTAGTTCTATTAGGGCTCTTATCTCACTCCTCCTATGTTTGAGAAGACATTTTGCTACAACCGTATGAGGCCTTTTCAGGAGTCACTTGATTATCAGTACTCTCAACTGTTGTCATGAGTCTTATTAAAGAAAACCATACTGTACCCGACTGTTCCCGCTATGTTGGGCTCTAAGATTTGCTTTGAGGCCACTGAACGCTCGAAAAAATTAAATTTAGACCATTTATTATCAACAGTTTGTTGCCTTGAACATCAATACGCTATTCACGCAACGGATTTTAGCCCCAACTTACATTCCGGGACTATTTTTGAAGAGGTGCGAGCGGTTTCTAAAGTCTTTAGAGCATCTTGACTATCATTACAGACCCTGATTCTAAAGCCTTGCCAGATTTAACCCAAGACTTCTGTCATCAAACCTAAGGCAGAAAAGCATAGCATTTGCTATCCAAATATCCAAATGCCCATCCCACTCCGGTATCATTTTCAATATTGAGCGATCGGTGTAGAAAGTGCTAGGTCCCCATTCCTCTGAAGTGCTTAAATACCTCGACAATGAACCGTTAGTTTAAATTTTTTTCCCTCTTCACTATTGATAAAACATTGGCGTAGTGAGTGGCACTTAAAACGAAAGTTGGTGGGGAGTTCAGACGTTTCACCACTACAAATGAAAGATAGTTCACATTTATCACTTTGGATGATTCTTCCACAAATCAGCATAAAAAGTTAAAAGTGCAATTAAGTATTTACTTACATTACAAAGAAAAGCACAGCGTTGTAATAATTATATAATTTATTTTATTCAACATAAATATTAAATAATTTTTAAACAGTTTAAGCCTAGAATCTTAGTATTTGTTTGCTCTGTTTGCTCTAAAGTTTAAGCTCTCAATCCAGTCTCTTCGCCATTTTATTCGTCGCAGCATTTAAACTACTCAAAAATTCACTGGGCTTCCTTGCATAGACCACAAATAATGTGTAAGGTTTAATGAATTTAAAATTGCTTGCATTGATTTCGCCCTCACACATCTTCATGTTGATTAATGCTTTAACAAAGTCATCCAGAAACTCTTCGTGCTGAATTTCCGGTATTCGCTCCATAAATGAACTGACCGCTTTCACATTATCTATCACACATCATTAAGCAATATTATTAAATCGATAGCACTTCTTCTGCACCTTCACTTACCTTTAAGATTCTGTGTGCCCTCATAAACGAAAATATTTTTCCGTATCTCTACGCTAAAGTCCACAAAACCAGTCTCTTGTAGTAATTTGCTATACTCGGCACCCGGATCGTCGCTATTGTGGAAGGGTGAGATACCGTGCATGGCACCGATCATATATCGACCCCATTTTTCTGTCTTGGACAGTTCTATATACACATCAAAGAAAGGATTGCTTGCTAGAAAGACGAGCAGGCAATCGCCACCACTATAACGAAGCAATTGGTGAATATTCTGTAAAGCGCGCCTAATATAACGAGGAAACGTAGTTAGTGAGCACATAAGTGATTCCCAAAGAAACAAACTTACTTTTGATCCTTCACCCAATGCAGACAATAGGAAGAGGTGACATGATCAAATTGGCCGCGTAGATGTTCCGGCAGCTGTGTGCAAGTAATGTCCAACACCTCGAAATGTGTGCGCTCCGTGTTGCCATAATTTCTACACGCAAAATCCATCATAGGTTCCGAAAGATCTGTTCCCCACATGGCTTCGAATTTATGTGGTAGCAATGGATAGACGAATTCCATTAGCACACTTCCAGGACCCGAACCAATATCGATTAGTCTGTCGCATCCATCGGCGCGCCATTGCATCCTTTTCATGCATTCTTCAAAGATCTTTTTCGCATCACGGCGCTGCAAAGCACTGGCGTGATGATAGAGGGCAGCTTCATTCATGTTTTCTGTTTTTTCAAAATTCCAAATTGATATCTTTAACGTAAAATATCGATTAGCCGCGAGTGCTGAGTATTAACCGTTTGACATGAAATTGCACTGAGTGCAGCTTTTTATACCGATCTCAGCTGTGCGCCATACTCACACATATCCGACATAACAAATTAGATTATTATTATATTATGTTAGGGACTGGCTCAGTAGCGACGGGCAGTTGTGAATCAATAACAACTCAACGTAAGTGAAATAATTAATTTTAATTTGTTTTAGCAGTAATAATGTGTGATAATTTATTTTATTCTATATACATATGTGTGTTTGTATGTATGCATATGTTAAATCTATATATTATATAAATAAAAAAACAAACGATCAATTAAAAATTGGTATCACATGGCAATTGCAATCTTATAGGGTGTACCCATAGTGATGTTCAACTTTTTTCTTTTTTATCAGAGGAGGTTAAAATCGAAAATGTCAGAAACATCATCAAAGGTGCCGTCACACCAGTGGTATGTGGGTCATGCTCCCACTAACCCTATAACATTCCACCGCTCTCAGCTAATTCTTACTGGGACTGCTAAAAACATTATGTACATCAAGGTGGAGCCGTGTTTATGTCTTTTAGACACGCCAGGTACCTACGTCCAGGTTCCTCTCCTAGTTGGTTATGGGGTTCTTACGCTTTCAATAGCCTCAATTACTACTTCGAGACCAATAGGACATCGGAAAGTTGCAATATCGTTACCCTATATCGACTTGTCTTCTGTTTGAGTTCGTATTGAGACCTTACCTCACGCATTCGTGTTTGTTGTCTGTTTGCGAATACAATCGATCCCACAGCAGATCTGTTTTCAAATGGCTTCTTTTGGTGACGCATCTGTTGGGTGTTCTATATCGGCCGCATTCGCTTTGCGCTCCCATTCTAAGTTTTGCAGATTTTTTAATATCCCTGCTGCAAACTCTTTACTGCTTCCCATTTCTCTTTCGAGTTCAGTATTTGCGTTACAAGGTTATTTGGTGTGAGGTCGCCGAAGGAGCCATTTGCACGCTCAAAGCGCTCTTCCTAAAATCTGGAACAGTAGAAATTCACGTGTTCTGCACTCTCATCTTTGCTGTAGCACTCAGGACATGTCGAATTATCTGCTGCATTAAAATGATAAAGGTTCACAAGAAAGCTACCATGTCCGCTGAGCATTTGGATTAGATAGTAATCTGTTTCGCCGTGCTGCCTGCTTATCTATTCATCTGGTTTGGGAATCAACTTATATGTCCATCGGCCTTTAGAGGAGTGATCCCATCTATTTTGCACTTTGCTATTTTACGTTCGCGCTCGGTTATCTTGTCTTCAGGTGTCGCTTTGTGTCCACGTGAGTGATACAATTGCTTAAGTTCCTCTGCTCGGCTTTAAAGCAACCTCCACAATACTTTCCCGATAATATTTCGCATTTACCTTGACGCTGGGCTCGATGAACATGATTGGAGAGCGCCCATCTGCGGTTGCAGGAGCCCAAACCATTACCTGTGGCGGGAGCCATATGCCACCGTATGAACAGTCGGTCAAATAAACCCTATCATTTTGGAGGTTTACGAATTACTCAGTTTGAAAAATTTTCTTGTCAGAAAACACAATGTTATGAAATTGACCGCTTTCGGCCAAGCGAAGCAACTCCTTCGCTCTTCCAAGCCTGAATTGTTGCTGCTTCGGTGTGAGATCATTTGCGTTTTGTATCTTCTATGGCTTGACTTTGACAATATTTTTCAGTATGCGGCGAATGCTAAGGTCAGATATTTTCAATTCTTTTGCCGTTTGATTGGTCCTTCTTCGGGGATTTCGCTCAAGTTACTTCTTCACTTTTTGAACCATTTCACATGACGTTGCCGTCTTTTGATGACCACCTCATTGACGTTTCGCGATGCTACCAGTATCATTGTAACGAGTAATGCTGCGATAAACAAAAACTTTATTTACCTTAAAGTGCTCGAGCTCACGAGCAATCGCTGGTTGTAATTTTCGAGCCAAATAAAGGGTTTTTCAATAGCGGGTGTTATTGGAGGTCTTTTCCGGTTAAAGATCAATGGTTTCGTTGCTTGTGTGGTACGTAGCGCCGTCTTTTTGAAAATAAACGTTGCCCAGATCAATACCATCCAATTCCGGCCATAAAAAATCGTTCATCATCTCTCGATAGCTCAATCCATTCACCATAACTTTTGCTCCAGCTTCAGTTTCGAAAAAGTAAGGTCCAATGACTCCGCCGGACCATAAACCACACCAAACAGTCACCCGTTGAGGATAGAGAGGCTTTTCAACAATAACTCATGGATTTTCTGAGCCCCAGATCTGACAATTTTTCTTGTTGACGAAGCCACCGAGGTGGAAATGGGCCTCATCACTCAAGATGATTTTTCGATGGAATTCCGGATCATTTTCATGCATTTCAACGACCCAATTAGCAAAGACTCGACGTTGTATATGGTCGGCCGGCTTGAGTTCTTATGTTAACTGGACTTTATAAGCCTTAAGACCCAAATTTTTATGCAAAATGGGAATGTCTAATTCCAAAGAACGACGAGGAACGGACTAATCTGGGTTTTCTTCAACGCTTTGGCTACAACAGCAATATTTTCGGCTGTTCTTGAGCGACTTGCATGGGTTTTATTCTTCACATCACTAACTTGTCGCAACGGCTCGAATTTCTTCACCAATTTCTATATTGCGGCCCGACAAGGTGCTTCACGATGACCCAAAAATGTTCGAGTTTTACGAACCGTCTCCGCCAAATTTTCACCATTTTTAAAGTGAATTTTATTAATTTCAATGCATTGTTTAATCGTCTCACGTTCCATTTTTATTACTGGCGTAGTTTCTACTTGTCAAATATCAAAAATAACAGCTTCAAAAGTGACATCTACCGAAATAGCGGGCTAATTAGAATAACACCTGCTATTGGAAACCCCTTTATATTAACAGTGACTAAAGCAATTATCCATACAACTGATGGGCAAAAGAATTAGCTCATACATAATTTTCCTGCAAAGGAATTCCGGGCTTGTGCAGCGATCAGTACTCCTTCAGAATGGACGAACAAACTGAGTATTCATCCAAGTGTACACCTTTTGTTAGATGTTCGCCCGACTTTCTGCTCCGATTTGCGGTGTGCGTCTTAATATTGTTTTATGCCGCCCGCAAACGGCAGGCAGATGTTTTCGGAAGCTTCATACTCGCAGATTTGTGATGGCCTGCCGTGGAGCGTTCGGTAATAGAAAAAAACCTATTCTAACAGTTGGTTTTCATACTCACATTTAGTTTCAGGCTCGGGTACTACCGAATGGTAGTCATGCACAAGCCCGTTCGGCTTTCAATTATACCTTTTTACAATTAATATAATATTAGGTGTGCAACTAAGTTCTCGCTGTTTTTTTCTTTTTTTGGTTTTTGATGAAAATACAACTTTATTCTGAAAAAAAAAGATTCCTTGTGAATCATTGAAAGTATTGCAGTATTGCCCATCGCTGGCTACTACTTTTTCCCATCTTTCTGGTAGATCTCGTATACCATCGCGGTAAAACTGTTCATCTTTTGAGGCTATCCACGAATCAAGCCATTTTTTGATGTCTTCATATGAATGGAACTGCTGGTCAACTAGACCATGGGTAGGATTTCCGATTTCAGTGTTTCCATGTAGGTTTTAACGGGTTTGGCAACGTGAGGCCGAGCGTTGTCATGCTGTATAATCACTTTTTCATGCCTCGCAGCGTATTTGCATCCACTTCTCGCGCAGTGCTCGGCTCAATCGCATCAATTGAAGTCGATACCGATACCCAGTGATGGTTTCGCTTACTTTTAATACTTCATAATAAATAACTCCAACTTGATCCCACCAAATACATAGCGTAACCTTCGCAGCGTGTATATTCGGTCGAGGCGACGACGTACAAGCATAACCGGGCAGTCCCCGGATTGCTGTAATGAATCCATTTTTCATCACACGTCACGATGCGATAAAGAAAACCCCTCATTTTTTGCCGCTGGAGCAGTTGTTCACAGGCGAAGAAACGGCGTTCAACATCCCTTGGTTTTAACTCATAAGGAACCCAAGACCCCTGTTTCTGAATCATTCCCAAAGCATGTAATCGCTTGGAAATGGATTGGCGGGTAACCCCTAATACTGACGCAAGCTCCTCTTGCGTTTTACAGGGATCCTCATTGAGCAATGCCTCCAATTCAGCGTCTTCGAAGGTTTTTTGCCTTTCTTCACGCGGACGGTAGTCAACATTGAAATCACCGTCTTTAAAGCGACGGAACCAATCTTGGAACGTTGTTTCACTTAAAGCAGTATCTCCATAAACTTTTTGTAGCTCTCGATGCGCTTCAGCCGCCGGTTTTTCGAATGAAAGTGGAAAATCAGCACTTCCCGCAAATGACGATTAATCGGCACAAAATCAGACATTTTCACAAAACCAAAAGTATTTGATACCAAAACAAAATCACTAATGTGTCAAAGCAGTTTGTTTACCATATGTCTAAGCTTGGTTTATGACGTTTAGGTTACGTTAGAATCGACTAGCACACACTGCTGGCGGCATCTATTGACAAACAGCGGAAACTTAATTGCGCAGCTAATAATAAAAATATTGTGACGGTTGACGAAGAGCTTCTCTCTGATTACGGTGAGTATTTTTCCGTAAAAATGCTTAGGAAAGTATGGCATAAATTTTCCGTAAAAATATTTACTTATATATATTTATATAATATATTTTTATACAATATATTTTTTATTTAATTTTTTTTTTTCAATATTTTCAACACATATTCCAATTACTTCAGTCCCTACCTAACATGCTCCGCCTCCTCAATCATGCTATCCAAAAATCCATTAGGCTTCCGTGCATAAACCACAACTAACTTATAAGGCGCAATAAATTTGAAATCCCTTGCATTGATATCGCCATCGCGCAGCTTCATATCCACCACGGCTTTAATAATATCATCCAGAAATTCTTCATGTTTCGCTTCTGGTATTCGTTCCAGAAATGGGCAAACTGCTTTCACATTATCTATTACATAGTATTAAGCAATTTTATTGACTCGATAGCACTAAATTTACTTCCACTTACCTTTTAGGTTCTGTGTGCCATCATAGACGAAAATCTCGTTGCGTATTTCCACTCTAAAGTCCACAAAACCAGTCTCTTGTAGTAATTTGCTATAGTCAGCGCCCGGGTCGTCGCTATTGTGCAGGGGTGAGATAAAGTGCATTACATCGATCATATAGCTACCCCATTTTTCTGTCTTGGACAGTTCTATGTACACATCAAAGATGGGATTATTCGCTAGAAAGACGAGCAGGCAATCACCACCACTACAACGCAGCAGTTGATGAATATTCTGTAAGGCGCGTCTGTAATATCAAAAATCATAAGTCTCTTTCACAAGTAAGCAGACGCTTTGCCTCGAAGGCGGAAACTCACTTTTGATTCTGCACCCAGTGCAGACAATAGAAGGAGGTGACATGATCAAATTGACCGCGAAATTTGTGTGGTATCAGCGCGCAGGTGATGTCTAATACCTCAAAATGTGCACGCTCCGTGTTGCCATAATTCTTACGCGCGAAATCCACCATACGTTCGGAAATATCGGTAGCCAAAATGGCATCAAATTGACGTGGCAACAGAGGATAAATAAATTCCATTAGCACATTTCCGGAACCCGAACCGATATCGATGAGTGTGTCGCGTCCATCCGCGCGCCACTGCATCACTTTCATATATTCCTGGAAAATCTGTTTCGAATCGCGACGCTGCACAGCACTAGCGCGATGATAAAGCGAGGCCTGATTCATGATAGTTGCGATTTTTTTTTGTGTATTCTTCTAATCAAAATTCAGAAGTTGAGTAAATATTACAAATACAATAGAAATTATTGATTAACGGGCACTGAAAATGGAATACTGCACGGCACTTCCTATTCACTCACTTGACGTTGATATAATGAAACTGCCCATGAGCACAGCTTTTTATACCGATCCCAAGATCGAAAGATTCTTCTGAACAACTGTTTGTCCACCACACACATCTAACACCACCCACCCCACCTTAGCTTATATGTTGCAATATTTCCTTCTTGTTTGTTGTTTTTGTTTTGTTCACATGCTCATTAGCATGTGATAAAATCTCGAGACTAAAGCATGTGAAATGCTGAAACGCACAATAAATTCAAATGAGCGGAAAATAATTCTGGCGGAAGAACAAATGTTAAAAAGCTATGTCGCGTTCACAAGAATAGTAGCATCCGCATTAGCGATGAGTATATTATGTACGAGTATGTGAGTTTTGCAACATTTTTTCCAAAATTAGGTATGATCTGAGCGCATCAACCGCATGCGTCATAGATGCGAAAGCAAGTGATACCACCTGATTATTTGGAGATGACAAATTTTTCCAAAGAAAGGAAGTTTTGATATTGAATATTGAAAATAGAACACAACTTGAAATCATTTTTCTTTATGCACTAAAAGGAATATTTCAATCAAATTCTAATCCAGAGAGTAGAAACATTTGGTCTGCTTCTTTGACTATCGAAGGGAAATAAGGTTCCCGATGAATTAGCAGCAAAGGCTTTAAGCAAACAAAAGCATTTATCTCCAACACCTTCAGCAATGGGGCTATACATTGCATCCGGTCCGGCTGCAGAATTACCGCCGACTTGCGCAGAACTATGTTAGGTACCTCCCCGATCTCTGGTATCTGAGCTACGATGAGATATTGAGCTTAGAAATGCCAGAAAATACATATCTAGTGGGATACGCGGACGATATAGCGGCGGTCATACCACCTCGGGACACTGAGGACGCTAGAAGGAAGCTGAACCAAGTTATGATAAGGACGCATATATGGCTTGAGGACCACGGCCTGGAACTCGCCAAACATAAAACCGAAGTCATCCGTATGACCTGATGTCACTTACATGCCACTCGAGGACAGTTTGCAAATAGGCGACACGTCCTTAGTGACCCAAAAAGTAGTGAAATACTTAGGTATTCAACTTGACTGCAGGCTTACTTTCTGCGCCCAGATACGGTATGCGACTACCAAAGCTGCAAAGCTCACGGGTATGCTAAGTAGATTAATGTCAAACATCGGGGGGCCAGCACAGAGCAAAAGAAAGCTAATTATGGCGGCCACAAACTCAATTCTCCTGTACGTCAGCGAAGTATAGGGAATTGTGCTAAATCGCAAAGCCAAGCGCAAAGTACTGGAGACTCTGCAATGAACAGCGGCACTCAGAGTTGCCTCAGCCTACGCCACTGTCTCAGGCGCAGCAATTTTTGTGATTAGCGAGCAGGTACCCATCGACCTCATGGTCCGGGAACGAATGGATGCGTGGGACTCCAAGAAGAAATACGTCATCACTAGCGTCGCGAAACAGAGATCCCAAACCATGTTGCGGTGGCAAAGCCGATGGGACACTGAACCGAACGGAAGATGGACGGTGGAACTTATGCCATCAATTGACAAATGGGTCCAAAGGAAGTTCGGGGAAGCTAACTAATTCTTAACTCAGTTCCTCTCGGGCCACGGATACTTCCGGAGATACCTATACCGCATGGGCAAGGTTATCGATTCCAAATGCAAAAAAAACTACGAATCCCTGAGCTATGATGCTGAATACACGTTTTTTAGTTGGAACAGATGGCTCGCAGAACGAGATACTCTGAGGAAACAGATTGGCGACATCGCGCCTAGCAACATAATCAGCAAAATGCCCGAGCGCGAGGGCAACTGGAACACGCTAGAGAAATACATAGAGAACGTACCAGGAAAAAAAGAGACACAGTGCAACAAAGTGAAGCCGCACAGATAGAGACATAAGAAGACGAGCCTATAGCATGAAAGCTGACTACAAATATGGTGGATCCAGACGTGTGTGAATAGAATTGGTCCTTTATGCATGCCGTTCTGGGTCCTCCCGTAGTAATATAAAAGGCACTTCCGGGAAAGTTGTCTTCCCAGAAAGAGAGGAGGGTTATTGGCCGAAAAGTCGAGTCCACTTTTTGTCTGTCAGTCTACCAGTCCTTTTTCTATCCCCGACAGAACAAATTTCTTGAATTTTTTTCAACAGCCTTTGAATTACCGACACATTCGGATGATTATTTCTAACTAAAAAATCACGATGTTTGCGATATGTTGTTCTTAAAGTTTCAATAATTCCGATGCTTTGTTCTATGACATCTATGTTCTTGGCAAATAACAAAGATGATAAAAAAAATGTACCGTCCTGGAATTATTCATCACTGACAGTTAGGCGTCTCTTTTGAAAGACCTCTTATATTCAAGTACGTATGTAAGGAAAAGGTGGCGCAAAATTAATCAACAAATTTTGTTCTTGTACAACTTTTTTACTAAATAAAAAAAAATTGTAATTTTGAGTGATGGAAATCTTTATTGCGATCTTTACATTTACCATTCCTTCTATACTGCAGCTGTCTAGTTCACAAGTGTCAAAAATGATTGACGTATGACGCCATTTGCACAAATTATAAATCTTCCGATAGGATGATTAATTTTGCGCCACCTTGTAAATGCTCGTATGCACATAAATTATGCCCGTATGTATTGTAGAAACCTTTATTTATGTAGAATATTTTTAGAAACAGTTGATTTCTAAGCATTTCTTTCTCCGTTTTTATGACGTTTACAATCACTGAGCAAATATTGTTGTTTCTCAGTACCAATAAACTCGCTTTAGATATAAACTATTGCTTACGTTTCATGAGTCACTATCGGAGATCTGAAGCAAAACGTGACGTCATTCGAGTTTACGTTATTATAACTAATAAATAAAAAGGTCAGAAAAAGGTTGTCTTGAGTCGAAATCAGACCAGTCGTGAGGTATCAGTTCAGAGGTGTATTGTATTTTTTAAAAACAAAACAAAGGAAAAAACCACAAGACTACTTAAATAGATTTATTGCGTAAACTGCGAAAGGTGTGCAGACAGGGTGTTACAAGATCGGGTGATACATCTATCGTTTGGGATTTCAACTATACATTTTTCTACTTTGACAGCTGAACAAACATCGGTAATACAGCAGAAAATTAGTTTTGAGTTAAACATTTAAAAAATTGCTCATTTTCATCCCGGCACATGATTTCATTAATTGTCTGTTTCACCAAATTGAAGAGAAAGGCATAAACTTCATATGGTCTCAGCAACATATCAACAATCAACTTTACGTTCGATGTTCTGAGCATTGCCTTCCAAAGTCTACTAGTCAGCCGAAATGGTTATCTCAACTTTCCGCCCAAAAAATGCGATTTGATTTCATTCGACTAGTTTTTTTCGTTAAGAATAAGCGCCAATTATCCGGAGACGATTAAAGAGTTGCGTCATGAAATCGAAGCTGCCTTTGGTCAGATAAGTGCGGAAACTCGCGATAATGTACGGAAAAAATGGTTTGACAAAGTGAACTGCTTTACAGTCAGCCGCGAGAGTCCTCGGAATGAAATTGTGATCCATATTTAATGACAAGATTTACTCGTTCCAATCAGAAAAATTCATCGCAAAATATTTTTATATTTATGACAAATTAAATTCCAAACGCTGGGTGGATCCCCCTGTATAACTCACGTGTCGCATAGGCGTTCGCTTTACTTCGACAGCTATGAATACATTCATTTTCATATGTATGTATGTACCTATGTATGTATATGAAGCCGTTCACATAGCCGAAGCTGAGCGACTCTCATCTTTTCACGTGCATTGATAATTAGCAAATCTAAACAAACAAAATTATTCCAGAAATCGCAAAGGTGAATGAAATTTAAATAAGCATTCATTCAAAAATTACAGTTAGCATTGTAAATTATACATTTTACTAACTTCATATTGCATAATTTACTCATTCTCAGCTCAAAGCGTGCATTGCACTACGAGTATAGCACACACACACTCACTCATGTCTCTCGCGTGGCGTCAGAGCGAAGCGAATACGAAAGTAAGGCGAACGTTGTGTGTGTATGTACACACATTGATAGACCTCATTCATAAAGAACAGATTCAATTAATCCGCTGTTTTAAGCAGAAAAAACCGAATATTTATAATTGTTTCTTGAAGTTGATTAATAAAGTCTTGGCAATTATAAAAAATTTGGTCGAGGTAACAAAAAGCATTGAGTGAGAAATAAAAAGAAAGTTCGACTGTGGAGCAAGCCCAGATGATGGAATTATTAAACAAAAATTATATTTACATACTTTTATGTATATAAATTTATCAAGCTACATTTTTAAAAACTCCAATGCTTTTTTTATTTATTTTTTTTTTAATTCATCGCCTTTTAAAAACTATCATAAAACATTTGTTTTCATATTTATTAAAAAGACCTCCAAAGGTAAAATTCACAAGAGATGGCATCCCAACCATTCTAGCTGAGAAACATAGATTCTTACTATTTTTGATTAAAAAACAGTTCTTAACAATTATATGCGAAAAATTACATCACTTAAAACTGGCATCACAATCTATAAGTTGTTATGGGAGATTTAAAAATCTCAAGGACTCGTTCACATATTATCACA
Organism: Anastrepha ludens; assembly: GCF_028408465.1. Lineage (NCBI taxonomy): Eukaryota > Metazoa > Arthropoda > Insecta > Diptera > Tephritidae > Anastrepha > Anastrepha ludens. Next base: position 115,969,285 of record NC_071501.1, read on the forward strand.
TTAAGTGCAGGAATCTCGATCCGAATGTTATGTTTCACCACAGGAATCGCTCTTGGCTTATTTACCTAGACTTTACTTTCAAAAAACCCCACAAAAAGTTGTCCAGTTTACTCAGATCCCATGATCCAGGACTGGCCATGTCATCTTTAAGTGAAATTAACCAACCGGGAGTTTTAAATCACAATAATGTAAATTTTTTCTATGTTGTGTAATTTGGGGCTCCATTCTGTTGAAAATAAAGATCGTCTATGTCTATTCCTTCAAGCTCCGGCCACAAAAAATTTTCTATTAGTTGTTTAAAGCGATGTCCATTGAGAGTAACAGCTCTGTTATTTTCATCTTCGAAGAAAAACGGGCCAATTATTCCACCAGCCCAAAAATTACACCAAACAGTATATTTTAATGGATATAAGGATTTTTTTTTTTAAATTACGTGAGCATTTTCTTCTGCATACGGCAATTTTGTTTGTTGACAAATCCATCCAGTGTGAAATGAGCTTCACCACTTAAGAAGATTTTCCTGAAAAACCCGCATCATGTTCCATGAAGCAACTCGCGAAATTTCAGTGTTTAAAATTCTCTGTTGGCCTCAATTCTTATGTTCATAGAATTTTGTAAGGATGCAAGTGCAAATCTTTGAAGGTTGTTCAGCAACACTTTGCCCTACAGCAGCAATATTCTCTAAAGAATGCCCAGTGTTTGGTCTGTGAGACCTTTCTTAATCCTTCACAGAATCAGTTTCTTGAAATTTTTTTCGCCAACCTTTGAATTGTCGACTCATTCGGATGATTAATTCCACCCAAAAAATCTCTAAATTTGGGATATGTTGTTCTTAAAGCTCGACCATTCCCATAATAAGTTTCAATAATATTGACGCGTTGTTCTACAGGTACCGTCTAGGAATTATTCACTGCTGACAGGCGTCATTTTTGAAGGACTCTTTATGAGCATCACTAAGTGAACCACTTAGATCGCAATTGATTTTAAATTAAATAGATGTGCGGTCAATGTGCGGCTTCTCTTCTCTTTAAAACATAAAATTCGCCAAATACTCCAAATTCTTCAAAGTGTACGCTTAATCTCAAAAAATGGTTTCCTGAACTACTGACAAATAATTATAAGCTTATTGAAGGAACCACGCAAATGAAAAAAGAATCTTGAATCTCAAAACGAGACCCTTACCTGTGATTTTTATTGCTTGTATTAGCGAGATAGGAACGGTAATTGAGTCCCAGATCATTAGCACCGAGATTCATTCATAAAACGGAACGCAATTTCCTCAAAAGCAAAGTACCTCTCAATTCACAAAAAGATAAAAATGTAGGCAAAATTTGATACTCTGATCTCTGTTTGTGTTATTTTTGCCCTTTGACCAGTCAAGAAAAATACTTCTCAGACTTATTTTGTATGTATCTCTGAAATGTAGTTCACTCCTCTTTATTACCTTGAATCTTTACTGTTAACAGAATCGCTTCTCCCCAGTCACGCCCTCTTACATGCGAACTTTTCTCTCAGAGTACATTTATTACAGTATATGTATCTACATTAGCTACTTTTTAATAGATTCAGAAGACACACACACTTACCCACACCACGATACACAATTTATGTGCGTATAAATTCACGATTTAAATGAATAAAGAAAATTTTACAATATTTAATCTTTATCTTTATTTATACTCATTGTTTACACATAGAAACTACTTACATACAATGTAACCACGACTATGGTGCTAACAATGGCTTGTTATTATTTTTGTAATTGTATTGTGAGTGAAAACTTTGCATATGTTAAATTGAAATTGAAGTTGGCAAACAAGACAACAAGGAAGCACACACAGATATACTACATACTTGTTTGGGCATGCATTCATGTATGTAGAAAAGCACAGACCACCCCAAAAGTAAGCGACGTACATACACATATACAAACGGAAACTAAGTATGTGCGTCTTCATATGGATATGCACTCAAATGGGATTTTAATGTCCCAAAAGGGAATATTCAAGTGTCTCAAAAGTAGCTGACGAAACGTGTTGACGAATGCGGACAGAGGAAGGAGGCGGACAGGAGAACTGGAGAACAGAAATGTGTATGAGTTGGTAAGCTGGTAAGCTGGCAGACGAATTGAAAATACGAAACGTAAACGGTGATTTGTTGTTATTGATTAAAACGGACACATGAATTTCATGCGTGTGTGGAGCAAATAAATATATATGCATGCATGCATATTCTTATAAGCACATTAGTAGTCGTCTGTACTCAACTAAGCATAAGACAAGCCCAAAAATTTTCTTCACCGCCTCCATCTCCTACAACAACCCTACCGTACAACGCAGCCACACATGGAAATGAGCAGCTAGCAAAAGAGTTTAAGGATATGCACATGCTTGTCAGAGTGTGTGTGTGGGTGTGGGTGCATATGTGTGATGTGGAGGCCGTGACGGTTAAGTAAACATAAACAAAGCACTGCCAGCCAAATGATTATGGTGTTGAAAAATCGTAAAGGTTAGAGTGAGCTGCTAGATGGGGGCGTAGGGGAAAGGCGGGCATGGTAGCAGCAGTGCTGTTGGTTGGCTGCTACGTTGCATGGCGGGGGTGTTGATGAGAATTTAAAAGTTTTCAATCGTCTTCCTTTTGTTTGATGAATATTTAATTAAGCATGAAAACAAAGGAAGTGTTGAAGAAATGTAAAGAAAATTTACATATAACAGTTATGTAGCAGTATAGCGGTTTCGAATACACACACACACCAAAGAAGAAACCCAAAACCCTAAAACTTGTATGGGTTCAAAGTTGCCCAGAAAAATTGGAAAAAAATCAGACGCCTGAAATGGTTGCTTAATATTTGTTTGTCTTTTTTTTTATCGTATATACTTTTAAGTTTAAGTCAAAAGAAAATGGAAAAGGAGAAGAAGAAGAAGCAAGTGTGCAAATAATTAAACTTTTTGTAATATAATAATCCGCATAGAAAATAAAATGTGTTAGCAAAAAAATTACTTACTAAAATCAATTAAAAATTTGTTTTCGCGCTCATATTATCCTTTTGTAATTTGTCGTCGTTTTTACTCTTTCGTAGGAAGCATTCAAAAAAAGGTTAATAATCAAATTTACAGCATCCGCAGCACAGAAATCCAACCTGCCATTTGCCATTGGCCACCAATAGCTTTTGTATGTTGAACTAAGAAAAAAAACAGTACAAGTTCCTCAGCCGCAGTGATGGGCGGTAACTGGCAAGGCGCAAAATGTCCCCGACCGCCGATGGAATGCTTTTTATTTTGACTGCACACATAGTGGTAGGTGACAGGATTGTCAAGTAAATGTGAAATAGAACAATTTTTACAATAGTGGCAGCTATGGCTGGTCAACGCTTTCACTCTTACGAAGAAACTGAAAAATTTGTCTTTCATCTTGACAGCACCAATCAACATAAGTACTTAGATGACTCGGAAAATATGTAAATAATGAACCTGAGTAATGAATTAAAAGCTAGCGGTATATAATCCAAAAGGGAGACGAAACAAGATTTCGTTCGAGTTATGAGGGAAAATTAAATAAGAATAAAGTGATCCTTGCCAAAGATCTACTTTTTCGTAGAAATATAAGTACATATATCCAATTGTAAATACATTTATATATAAGCATATATGTATCTCTATGAGTTTGGGCTCAATCATATTTTGGCCAACGTTACTGGTAAGAATTAAGTGGTCCTAGAAGCGTAATTAAGTCAAGCAAAACTAACCGTCCTTACTACTATGGCTGGATTTCCCTTTGTGAGATGTTTGGTTGAGCTATTCCCCCAACAGGCAGATGTCTACACCCTGCCAGAGCTGTAGATGTAAAGAAGAAGATTGATGGGATTTAGATTGGTGCACTGCCTCAGGCTGTCTATGAAAGGAGCACCCAGTGACCTTTATTGTCTAGCTGCCCAACTCGGAGATTTACAGTGAAAGTGCTCAACAGTCTCCTTCTCTGAAGGGTCGTTACAGCTGCTGCAATGGGAGTTAAATGGTAAACCTAGATTTTCTGCGTGTATGTAGACCTTTCGGTCGACCGACAAACACAGTTACGAATTGAGAAATTGAATGGCATGGAGTCTCCAAGACTTTCCGAGTCTTGGGTCTATTGTACTGGGGCCAAATGGGGGGCTATTTCCGAAATAGCACATGAAGAAATGGACCTCCATCTTTTTTGTGCTTTCCCGAGAAATAAGTTCCGAGTACAATTCCATTTTAACAACAGTGAAGGGGATGTCGATGACTGGGCAGGAGGTCTCTGAAAACTCGGATCAGAGAAATGACACTCAGGCGATTTAATCTCCTCCCTACAGGAGCTGACTAGTTTGGATCTGCACCATAGCATCGTCAGAGCCTTGATTGCGGCTTGACTATCATAAAAAATGTTAATAAGTCTCTCACTCTCACGTTCCCTAAGCATTTTGTATGCCTGCAGGAGCGCAAAGACTTCAATAACACTAGCAGTATTCGCTAATTTTAAGGAGATAGATAAATTGGCTGATTTAAAGAAAGCCCCTGCTCCTACTCCCTATTCCATCTTGGAGACGTCAGTGAAGACAGAGGTGCCAGCTTCGGTGGGGATTTTTCCCACGTTCCAATCCTGCCTACTTGGAAAGATTGCCCTGGCATGACACTCGAACTCAAACAGTTTGCAGATAGAGAGATCTGTCCTTTATTCAGAGAAATACGTTTTTAACTGCCCAAAAATACTACCATGTCCCTTGAGAGATTGTATTCAGAGGCCAACCTCCTTTAACCTGATTGCACTTTGAGCAGCGATGGAAATAACGTAAAAGTTGATGGGCAGTAAGTGCAAAACGGCGTTCAGGGCAGCACTGGTGCAAGTTCTACATGCTTGGTTGATGCAGTTCTTTGCATCCTCTCCAGTTCAGTCATATTCTAGCCCTTCCAAAGAGCTTCCTACCAAACCAGGCATTCATACGCTAAAATTGGCAGAACGTCTACGTTGTACATACAAAAGCACGGCCTGTGGCTTGAGTCCCATTTTTCGCCGAACATGGATTGTCAGGAGTAGAAAGCTTTAGTAGCCTTTTTTACCCGATTTTCAATATGTGATCTCGAATGGAATTTGGAGTCAAGTATCACTCCAAGATACCTAACTTCCAATGAAAGCGTAGGGACGTGGTTGTTTAATTTGGGAGGTCTTAAAGCGTGGTTTATATTTTCTGGTAAATAGCACCAGCTCCATTTTGTCAGAGTTGACTCGGAGCCCGCAAGTGACAGCCCAAGGAGACGGTTCCAATGCTATTAGGCAAATGTCATCGGTATTTTAATGTATACGGTTCATTTGTATTTGTAATTGAAGGCAAATTATCACCCGCTTCTCCTTGTGCAGGTTTATAAACAGCTAAAAATTACGATGACTTTTCTCAAAAAGTCATATTTTCGGAAGAGGCGCATTTTGGACTCAGCGGCTAGGTTCAGAAGCGCAATTAAAATAAATAATTGGTGTGTACTCTTCCGTTACGGGTTTGGCCGAGCTCCTCCTCCTCTTTGTGGTGTGCGCCTGTATGTGGTTCTACAAATGAAGAGACCTACAGTTCTAAGCCGACTCCGAACGGCAAATGGTTTTTTGCCACAAAATTGCCACGTTAGGGATTCGGAAAGCTCACGTATCGTCACAGAAATATTTTTAAAAATAAACAAGCCAATAACCCACCCTTTATGTTATATACCCAATTCCATTCTTCTTCTTCTTAATTGGCGCGATAACCGCTTACGCGATTTTGGCCGAGCTTAACAAAGCGCGCCAGTCGTTTCTTTCTCGTGCTAACCGGTGCCAATCGGACACACCGAATGAAGCCAAGTCCTTCTCCACCTGATCATTCCAACTCAGAGGAGGCCTTCCTCTTCCTCTGCTACCCCCAGCTAGTACCGCATCGAATACTTTCACAGCCGGAGCATTTGTATCCATTCGGGCGACATGACCCAGCCAACGTAGCCGCTGCGCTATGTCTATGTCGTCGTAAAGCTCATACAGCTCATCGTTCCATCGCCTGCCATATTCGCCGCTGCCAACGTGCAAAGGTCCAAAAATCTTACGCAGAATCTTTCTCTCAAGCACTCCAAGCGTCGCTTCATCGGATGTTGTCATCGTCCAAACTTCTGCGCCAAATTCCATTACCATTGCATTTATCGCTGCCCTTCTGTATGAAATAGTTTTTTCGTCCACACTGGCAACTCTTTCAAGCTGCTCTTGCACACAAAAGCTTTTCGTTTTCTTTTTATCGTTCCACCACTTCTACTTTGAACACTTTTTTCGCCAAAGCGCCATGATTTTTCAAAGCGTTTTTTTTCTCATTTTGAAATTTTACGGGATTTTACTGCTCATAATTTTTTCATACTCTTTTCTTGAACTCAACTTTTTTTTGTACTGAGCTGCACATCTTTTTATTTGTTTTCACATTTTTCAATTTTCTTTTAAACAAGGTTTCCTTTTCCCCCTTTTTTTATTTTGCACCGCTGGTGTTATTATTATTTTGTTGTTATTGTAAGGTGGTTGAAAATTAATTAAAAATTAAATGAATAACGTGGATAATGAGCCCCTAAGCTGATTTGCTCTTAACAAAAATTTTTCACATGACACAAAAATAGAAGGAATAAAATAGCCAAAAAGGAATAAACAGTAACATTCAAGGTATTTTAAAAGTATGAACTGGGGAAAGAGTGAAAATTGTTATTATGTGTTTTGGTATTTTGCTCATTAACTTTTTTTTAGGGAGAATGCAAGGAGGAAAATGAAAATTGAAGCTCCTTACCAATCTGCATAAGCTGGTGCTTTATTTTTTCTGTTTTTTTTGTATTTTTTCCACTTTATTTAGCGTCGAAAGCTGCGCGGATAAACAATATCCACTTTCAAATTTTTGTTTTTCATTTTTTGCGTTTATGCTTATGTTTGTGTGACTGCATAATATCTAAGTATCATTTTTCTAATGACAAAGTCCTTTTAAAAAAAATTTCGTTGGAACAATTCCCTCAATTAAAATCAAAACTTTTCGTCAACTGGTAGCGTATTTTATTTTAACAAATCAATTTTTAATTGAAACCGTTAGGCAACTTATGAAATTTTCTTCTCATCTGATTAAAATTAAATTCACTTCTCTGTGGTGAGTGAAAAACTCAATTACAGAGGAGAACTTATTTTTGTTGTGTGCTTAAATAAGAGCGCTTGTTTTCTTTTAATTATTTGTAAACAAAAGCCGTCAGATAAAAATGAGATAAAAAAGACCGTTCCAAGCAAAAAGCAAGTTTATCCGCCTCAGTCCTTCCACAATTTCCCTGAACTCAGTTAACATAATTCATTGCCAATATGTTTTGAGTTAATAAAAAGCTAATAACCACATTAAATGTACGAGTATAACTAAAATTCCCCACTCTCTTCATTTATCCCTCAAAACTATTTTCTACGAGCTCATTAATGACAAATTTTCTTCGTAGGAAAATGGCAGACACGCAGTTAAGTAAGAACCCAAGCATATAATTGACAAAAGTCAAGTATGTAACCAAGGTAAAATGAGTTTCTTAAAAGTATGTAAAACAAGAAAAACGAGGGGCGACGAAAGCTTACCGAACGTGATCACACATAATCAAAAAGGTATCCATTTTACAAAATCTTAACTATTTTATTATGGTATCAATTACACACTGTCGTCGTGCCCCAAAGAATGTGCTGTACACATATGCATAAGTATATGTAAGTATCTTATAATTCACCAATCGTATGTAAGAGGAGTGAGGTGAAGAGCAAAATAGACAGTTTACTAGTTTATTCATAGCACTAACTCCCCACTTTGAAGGTACAATACGACCCATTGCAAAATGATAACCACACTACAACTTTCTAAATGAATTGTGTTGGGTGTGAGCGAGCAAAACAATTTATTACTGTTAGCTGAATACGTGTGCATAGTGAGAAACAATAACAGCAAGCCTTAAAGGAAAAAGAAAATTATAACCGTAGTAAGTGAGAACATTTTGATTGAAGGATTTCGTGAAAATTTCTGCATTTAACCACAAAATGAAGTGTGGTGCACAATGATCACAAAACAGTTGAGTTTATTGTTCATGAAAAAACTTCGTGGAATTTAAAATTTGCAAAATTTCATCAATAAACTTACACGTTTTGAACAACTAAGGCAGTTGTGGTAAATTATAATAATTGCGAGCACGCTGGAGAAAATTTAGATGATAGGGTCAGCATAGAATTCGATAATCCGAATGAGTCGCTGTGTGAGGCACATGGAGTGTGCTGGGAAGATCGGTTAACATTCAAATGGTTAAATTAACACCCGTTGCGCGATTAACAAAAAACCAAAAAGCGACTACAGTTTGCATGAAATACCTTGCAACGCCACTGGATTCACTTTTTTTAAATTTTTTTTTCTTTTTTTTTGGTATTCCTTTCATTTTTATTATACAAATATTTATCACTGATAAAAAGAAATTCTGTAGCACCCAGGTTTTTTTTTTTTGAAGTGATATTTTGGCGGTAGACAATGAATATGGCACGGTGTTGTGACCTAAAAAAAATAATAATTACGGCTATATTTTTCTTCAACTGATATGAACTTTGAATAGTGCATTGGCGTTATTCAATATGAACTTCTTGCCGTTATTAGAGGAACACAATTGTGGACGACTCCTCTTATTTTTAAGCTAGAAAGCATGTTATGTGATGCTCCATGTCGAACTTCATGATGGTTGTGGCTAAGGTACAGGGTTTGATTGAAAAGTGATGATCCTTATTTTTTAAGCAGTTTTATTAAAGCTTTTGGCTTATACAACTAATATTCTTCAAAATAGGGGCCTTTAAGCGTCAATACACCGCTTGTAGCGGTCCTTCTCCAGCAGGAAACATTTTTTAAACTCATCCGTTGGAATCGCGTTCAATCCGGCTGTCACAGTTTTTTGGATAGCCTCGAATTTGGCACACACTTTGCGCATTTCAAGTTTTCCGGTCACGATTTCCCGCACATTGTAATAAGTTAAATTTAACTCTTCACTGATCTCACGTAGACTAGCACGACGGTCAATGTTCAAAAATTCACGAACCCGGTTCACATCTTCGTCTGTTTGCGTCGTCGAAGGCCTTCCTGATCGCTGTTCGTCTTCGACGTCCTCCCGGCCTTCCTTGAACGACTTGTGCCACCGTTTTACCTGGGCACTGGACAGAGATTGGTCCCCGTAAGCATCCTTGATTAGCCGAATGATTTCGGTACTCGTTTTGTTTAGCTTTACGCAAAATTTGATCGAGTAACGTTGCTCCAACGATCGCTGCATTTTCGCTACTGCAAAAACCTAACACACTTTTAAAACAGCTTTCACGCACGGAGCGATGTTGACTGCACCGCTGTTGGAAGGGGAAGGTTCAACGATCATTTTCCCCCGTCAGCCGATTCGGTTGATAGCTTGGCAGACGCTCCGCGCGGGAAGGCCCATTACTTTTCATTCAGACCCTGTAAAACAATGCAAATGTTATGGAATGACTTTTGGCTGATCCTAAGCTTAGCTTCACGGAAAATGTACAGAGTGTTGTTTTACCTCGCTGCTTGTAATAGCAAAGATATGAAGAGCCCTCCTGTAGACTGAAAGCATCAAATGGAGGAAATCCCTTACATATTTGTAGAACCAATAATATTGCTATGAATTCTATGGAGGGGCAAAAACCCTGATTGTCATTCACTTGGAAGTAGCCAGGACGATACTTCTGCGTACGATCCAAGCAGCTCTCAACTTCCGAGCTTCGCCCAAGAATCCTCTGCGCACCTTGAGAGCGAGCTGATGTGAGAAGGTGAAGCATCCCTGGATATCTGGTTGTGCGCTGGGTTTGAGACCCGCCACATAAAAATCCTTCCCCAATGAAAACAACAACAGAGCCTCGGATGAGTAATGATATCAGTTTTTCAAAATGATTGCCGAATTGGGAAAGCAAGAACGCACCGACAGTATAGAAAGTACTAGGTTGTTCAATAAGTTTGTCGGTTCGATAAGAAAAACACAATTTTATGGTTTGAAATACACTTTGTAAAGTCTTCCTGAAGATCAATACACTTGTTCCAACTAGATTCCAATTTATGAATTCCATCCCTGAAGTGAGAATCTGGAGGGGCTGCAAAACACGCTTCCACAGCTGTTATGACCTCATCATTTTAGAAAAAACTCTTTCCGCGCAGGATTTTTTTTAGATCTGGAAGCAAATGGAAGTCGCTAGGGGCCAAATCTGGTGAATACGGTCGATGTTCCAACAATACGAACTTTAATTCATGAATTTTAGCAATTGTCAAATGCTCCTGTGACACGGTGCATTATCCTGATGAAAAATAATTTTTTTCTATTGCAAATTGGGTCTTTTTACAAGATTTTTTTTCCTTGAACGGGTCTAAAAGGTTACAATAACCTTCAGAATTTATTGTTTTACCAGTTTGCAAATAATCCACAAACAAAATTTTTTTCGCATCCCAAAAAACTCGCACCTTCTTAGTCGATTTTTGCACACGAACTCATTCGGTCACAAAGTGTCAGGTTCACACCATTCTTGAGCTTCTTGGTTTGATTAAGGATCATGGGGAAAGACCCAAGACTCATCTATTGTGATGAATCGATGCGTAAAATTCACTTTAATCTTTCACAAATGCAAGAAATGTTGGTGAAAAAGTCGCATTCGAATGCGTTCTGCCTAGGGCTTCTATTGAATATCTTTCAGTCAGTCGACGATCTTCCAATACAAAATCCCAAAGAAATTATGGTTTGCCCCAAGCTCCCGCAGCTTAAGACGAACCACACTAAAGCAAGAATCTATCTCGAGCATGTACATATGTACTTCGTATGGACGACAAGGCGTGAAAGCTCAGCGAAAAAAAAATTTAAAGAATCAACGCTATTTCGCAGTTACTTGAAACTTGCACTTTGTTATACCAAACTTCCATGAGCTTTCAAACTATATCTACAGAAAAATTCTAAAAATTTGAATTTGAAAAATTTAAGTTCTTTGTTTAGAAAAATGTTGTACAAAATTTGAAACTTTACGTTATATAGTTTTTGTTTTAGTATGAACTATATTTATATAAAAAAATGGTGTTGTGTTTATAAATTTTTTAACGAGGTGTATTTGAGAACAAAATTCATGGGTACAAATTAATAGTCGTTAGTGCAAATATGAAAAAAAACCACACAAATTCGTAGTATGCAATTTCCTACAGTGTTTGTGCCCTGTGTGTATCACAAAATGTGTCTAATCTACAGCAGAACTAACGAAATTTGGCAAGAAATATTTTTAATTGCTGAGCAGCCAAGAAATCATAACAGACAAACACAAACACAAAATATTAGGCACATTAATGAACACAAAGAAGCGTTCACATGCAATATATGTGAGTATTAATTATATACTCAACCTACTCAAACAAAAATATTAAATAGCTTGGCCACCAAGAAGAGACCACTTTGCCGATCAAATAGAAATACACCTCCTTGAAATACAGCCAAAGAGCAGCACAATGTGTGGGCTGCCACAAAAAGATAATGACTATAAAATATGTGCATACATCCTTATGTATGGGGGTCTATATAAAACACGTGATAAACATGGTGTAGTGAGGCATTAAACCACGCGCCCAACCATTCAGCCGGCCAGCCCAAAAATCAGCGCGACCTTAAGACTTCACACGTCCTTCCTAGGCTACATTTAATGTACCTATATAAAAGAATACATGAATGTGCATACACACATCTTGAGATAAATACCGCTGTGTGAGAGACAGAGGGGTTCAAGGAGAAATAGTGTGTTGATATAATTGGGAGCGTTAGGGAATGGGTGGTGACATAAGATTTTGTCGCTCTTTTATTGTTGCTTTGCTATGTTAGTTTGTGTTTGTTGTTGCTTTTATTGCTTACCATCACCAGTCGTGTCGTGCCGCAAACGGACGAATCATTTTGTTGGGAGTTTTTATTACACAAAAACAATAACATTTACTGCCTACTTTTCATCTACCGCCTTCCCCGCTTGGCCCTGTTCAATTTAGCAATTGCGTGCGCGCGTGTGTGTGTGCGTGTGTTTATTAAGAAGGCGGTCGGCATCCAAAGACGCTAGCTATCATTTCATTTAAACTTTCCTACAAGTTTTTGCCTCGGCTATGTAGGCATGTATGTATGTATAAGTACACTTGGGGCTGTGTGCCTGTTTGTCTGTGTGTGTGTGTTCATTTCTTTGTCCGTGTGTATGCGCTTGTTGCTGTCATGTTGTCACTGCGGCTGCTAGTATCTACGTGTAATAGCGCTTGTTGTTATTGTTGTTGCTTCTAATGTTGGCAATATTGTTTTCGGCCAGTACAAACACGCACACACACACACCCACACGCGTATCCAACAACTTAGAATTAATGTGGTATAAGTTTCCTTCTTCATATTACGTTTTTCTGCAATTTTTGTTGTTATTGTTGCTGCAACTTTTTTTTTTGCTGTTATTGCCCACCATACCTTGTATTTTATTTATGCATTTCATGTATTTGCGTGTTGTTGTTGTTGTTGTGTTTTCGTGCTGACGTTAACTCGAAAATAATTTCATCCATTCAATTAAGGTTTTTTCTACGTTTGGCTCCTTCCGCCTTACAAATTCTTCCTAAAATCTCCTCAGACTTTTCTATTTCTTCGTCTTCTTCTTCTTCTACGTAGTCTTCGGCTGTTGTTTGTAATTGCAGAGTAATGGATTTTATAATAGATTTAGTTGGTCTTACTGTTTGCTGGTTGGTTGACTGCTTTGCTGTTTGCCTGTGTGTTTGGTTGGCACTACTATTACTTTACTACTTTTTTAATTTTTTACCAACCAAATAAGTTTGCCATTCGACCATGAAAATAATTAAAAGTTTGAAATTATTTAAATGCATTATTAGTGGAGGCTGTAGAAGAACTTCAGAAACTACCGGATACCGTTTAACTTCTTGTGCACTTCTTTTGAGTGGGCAAGTATGTAACGTTTTATCGAAAAGGTGTTCGTTTTTGTTGTATCTAAAGCAACACCCTCAAAATCGCTGACTGGATAAATACAGTAACCAAGAAGGATGTTTCTTTGCGTTGCATCAAATATTAAAGGATGTTAGATGAGGTTGTTTAAGAATGTCTGTAAAAAGTGAATGGTGTCGTAAAGGCCTTCTCCACGGCCGAGGACGGACATATAAACTTTGGTATTATAGTAATATATAAGGTGAAGCCCAAACTAAACAAGACTGGCGTCATAAAAATGTTTTTGATGACGCCATCTTTTTAATGATTTAGTCCGTTGGAAGCTACATCCCTCGCTAACTTCCAGTGAAAGCTTGGTGACATTCGGTTCAGTGGAAGCGAAGTTATTGCGTCTAAAATGTCAGTATGTTTGTGTCATCGGTACAAAAATGAGTTTCGAACAAAGAGCTAATATCAAATTTTATTTTAAAATCCGTAAAACGTTTACCGAAACATTTGAATTGATGTAAAAAGTGTATGGCGATGATTGTCTATCTCGTGCCAGAGTCCATGAGTGGTTTACACGTTTCAGAGATGGTTGTGAGGACATAATTGACAATGAACTTACCCGCCCAAAATCAGTAATCACCGAAAACTCCATCGAAATTTTTCGTAAGTTTATCAAAAATGCACCGAAATCATTGTTGAAATTCATGGAATCGGAGTTGAATATCTCCATAATATCGATTTATCGCATTTCAACTGATAACGAAAGGTTTGTGCACGTTTTATTCCGCACAAGTTAACTGAGGACCAAATATTGCTCAGAAATCAACATTCGAAAAATCTCATTAAAGAGGCGAGAAAAGTCGAGAACTTTCTTTACAACATTCTAACTGGTGATGAAACGGGGTGTTTCCAACATGAACCTGAAACTAAGCGTGAAAGTGCCAATGGAAGGCCCCAGACGAGCCACCACCCACAAAAACGCGTTTGGAAAAGTCAAAAATTAAGTCAATGCTCATTTGTTTTTACAATTCCAAGGGAATTTCTACAAGGAGTTCGTGCCAACGAGCCAAAGCATCAATGTAATTTTCTATCTTGGCGCTTTGAAGCGTTTGTTGCATCGCATTCGTCGAAATCGCCCTGAACACCGCGAACGAGGAAGCTGGCGCTTATTGCATCCCTCATCGATCCACTCTTGTGACTGATTTTTTGGCTAGAAATCGCATTTTAACCATCAATCACTCACCGTATTAGCTTGATATGGCTCTTTGTGACTTCTACCTATTCGGAATATTGCATTTGGCCATGAAAGGAAAACGTTTTGCGTCCGTAGAGGCCATCCAAAATACTTGTACCAGGTAAACAACCCCAAAATTTTGAGTGTAACCTTCGACAGTTTGCTCTCCTTCTCAGCGCACACAACGGCAATTGCCACTAAAGTCCAAAATCGCAACAAGGTCCTCAAATCGCTTGCCGGCAGCACTTGTGGCCAAGAACTGGCCAAAATACTGCCATTCGGACAGCGATCGGTTGCCTTCACAACGAGGCACAAATGCTCCTATTAATGGAGCATAACAAACTGCTTAGCAAGCAGTTCCTGCTAGGATGTTACCGCAGGTTTCACCCCTGCAGACACCTGCTTGAGCCTGAGCCGCCTCCCAGGCACATCAGGAGACACCTCTTAAACTACGCCGACGAAATCCAGGACAAAACTGACCGAAATTTACTATACCAGACAGTGTTTAGACAGTCAATAAACGACATTAACCGGGAGACCGTCACCACCTTCTTAAGCTCCCGTCCTGTGAATGCCGTAATCGGAGTCCAACCACCACTTATTGCAGCTTCCCCGTGATACACGTGTAACACTGGCACAATTACGTTCTGGATACTGTAGCAGGTTAAACTCCTACTTATCCAGAATCGACCCCGACATACCAAACATATGACCGGCACTAACCACCTTTTCACATGCCCTCTAAAACCGACTCATCTAACACCCCTCTCGCTCTGGACCCAACCCGTCGAAACAGCATGTTTCCTGGGTCTACCTTTAGATAAGCTAGACGAAGACGAGCGGTGATATGCCCTACACTAGCGGGGCTTCTATTACTGTTAACAAACAAACAAACAAACAAACTTGTAACTTAAACACTCTTTCGAAAAGCTTTTAGATCACGCAAAACAGTGTACCGAGGCTAAAGGGAACTATTTTGAATAAATAAACTCAAAGTTATCAGAACAAAGCTCCTGTCGCTTCTATTTTAGCTCAGTCTTGTTTATTTTTGACTTCACCTTGTACAAGAAGGTGGTCCTGAATATAATACAAATGAATATTGTACAAATGAATTGCTCCGAATACCATTTTTTTGGAGCAGTACAATTAGCTCCCTCAATTTCGGGGAGCATGACTTTTTCTTACCCATTCTAACAATTGAGATGAACTAAAATTAGAAAAGCTAATCTATGGATTTTTTCAGTATACTTACTTTAACACTAACTCCAAGATAAATATAGAAAATTTAAGAAAAAACTGCGCGTTTCTAATTTTGTGGCCAGCCAAGAAGCACAATCAGAGAAAAAATGTGAATTTTTTCAGGAATCAGCCATCAAATATCAACATGTTTTTCTAACTACAATGTTCATCGCCTATTCTAAGAATAACGGTGCTCATAATTCACAGTGCACGTCTTCCAAAAATATGCACAGTGATTTTATTTTTCTCAGGACATCGTTTCTAATTATAAGGCCACCACTGTATGTACCACACGTCTTTACTGAAGGAATTCGGCATATTTCGAGATTCTAGAGACAGTAGTGAAACCCTAGGTTGATAGCGCACGTTGGAACAGCCCATACATTTTTCAGCAAGGCTCTGCTCCTTCACACAAAGCGATGGCACAAGATAGCCATTCAACCTTCCTCAATCAAAATTTCCATTTCCATTTCCATTTCCGTTTTTTTACATTTCCATTTCCATTTCCATTTCCGAAGTATCGTATCGTATCGTAGACGCGCTGCAAGGCTACTAAGGAGGGTGAATGAAACGCAGTCTAAAGAACATGAGGTCAGGCAGGAGCTGAAGGAGTCAATTGAAAGAGCAAAAGCAATCATTCCCGACTTCAACCCGGATTTTAAACCAGTCCAATCCGCTCCAAAAGGACAACGGTCCTTGGAGGAGAGTAAGCCTAATGCAAAAAAGCACAAAATTGCATCAAATAAGCAATGAATTTATTCTATAACTCTGCATAATATGGCTCCTATCCACGCTGTTAAGGTGCAATGTGCCTTTCTCACCTCGATAAGACCTTATCGACAGTAGTAAAAAAACTGATTTCACCATAATCGACAGAGATTGCAGTATCAACTTTTTTGTAGGTCGAACAGAGTCTGCATAGGGGTTTTTGCTGGCAATCTGCCGATTTCACGTGCAGTCCGTCACTCGGCTGTCTGTCCGCTAACACAGCTTCATTGTTTTTCTACTGCGCTATTGCTATGTGTTTCGTTGCTGTTGTTGTTGTAGCAGTTCATTGAGCCCTGCTAGTACGGTGTAGTCACCCATCGTCATTGCCTAACTCATCTCACGGAAGGCTCAGGAAACATGCGGTTTCGACGGGTTGGGTTCAGAGGGAGAGGAGTGTTAGGTGAGTGTGTTTAAGAGGACATGTGAATAGATGGTTAATGTCAGCATGGTTAGTATCGTGCTTTCAAAACAAGGTTTGCCCAGAAAACACACCTTACTCTCATATACTGCCAGGCGTGAGAGCGCGATAAAACGCTTGAGAAGTTGCAGACGAAGCAAGAAGTGTTGTGACCCAGTTCCAGTCTAACTGCACGAACACCCGGTGGCTAGTGCCCTTGAAAAAATGCACTTACTTTCACTGAATATATCCTTCCTGTCCAAGAATGTAATTAGTCAATCTATGCAAGTGTCGAGAAAACCGACCTTCGATGATTCTTCTGACTTCGAAATATGCACGAGCAAGCCATTCCTAAATGTCATTTCGAAATGATTAGAGAGTTTTCCAAAATTCGGACAAATATTTTAAATTGAATAAAATGTATGTATATACAGTAGGTCAAAAAAGTATTCGTCACATAATTTGCGCTAGATTAAACTTCACGATTTCTAAAGAATTTTTTGCTCTAACCACGCAGTTTTAGTTCTTTCTTTCGAGTTTCTTTAAACGAAAGGCCGAAAAACACTTTTGCGCTGGATTTGAGGTTAAGATAAGGTACTGCTTTCTGAAAAAGGTCGCGATGGTTTCTTCAATATTATCAGGTAATACCTGGTATGTAATTTTTTATTGTACTGGGAATACACCTCAAAGGCTTTAATTCATATTCAGTAAACTGAAAGGCTTGTTGCAATTTATTAGAAGGTTTTAATTTTTAGGAAAGGTTGAGAGAAGTAGATCCAATATACTTGCATAACCTCAAAAGGAGCAAAAAATGAGATTTACATTTCCAAAACATGAAATTTTATAAGAATCAAAAAAATTTTAATAGCACTGAAAAAGTGGCTTTTTTAGCCTTTTTTAAATTATACAAATTTTTTTTTTAACTTACAGTTTTGGTAGTTTCAAAAAACAAAACATATAAAAAAGCACTAAATTTATTGCAAAGAGCGAAGGGTTGGCAACACTGCACAACTACATCACTGCGCCGTCACGTATTCTCTGATGGGCGCAATCTGGTTTCTATCATTCTTGGGTAAGATGTATTAAATAAAATGTGATTAACAACTCAGTTCGGTTCCCTTTTAAGCGACTACTCTGTAATGTCAAAAGCTATAAACAAACGAATTAAATGGGTTAAATATGCTATAAGAGCAACGAATACTTTTTTAGCCCACTCTATATAGTTTTTCCCCCCTCATGCATACCTATAATATGGATATATACGAATAATCCAGTACAAATTCACTTAACATCAACCTTAAGGCCAATCAGCATTAGCATCTCCGTAAAAAATCCAACTCCATTTGCCCTAAACAAAGAGGCGGCAAGCATTAAAAAAGCAAAGTAGGCATAAGAATTGCATAAATATAAAGCCGAAAAATAAATATTTTTATTTTATTATTATTGAATTATAATGCGTATCGAATGTCGCACATAAACATTCAATGACAAAATATCATAAGTCGCAGCAAACAAAAAGTGTGCCCGCCAATAAGAAAGGGTAAAAAGCGGATGAAAGACCAACACCCACACACAGGGTACATTCACACTACCATTCTATGCGGCTTGGGAACAGATATCGTGAGAATGAGAAAGGGTAACAAAAGAAAACCTCGTTTTTTCCAACGCTATCACTCCTGGAGGACTCATACCCCCCGCCATTATCATCATCATCAACATGATCCAGAAAGTCAATGGATTTGAAAAGTGCAAAAAGTCATTATTTGGTCGTATTTGTGTACTTAACGTTTGGATTGCAAATATTTACTGCCATCACTCAGGCATTCATTGCTTGTATGTAGGTATTTCCATCGCATGTGCACATAAGAATCCTTTCGCCATAAAAATCGGCACGTAAAAATGCCTCCTTTTAGCATAAAATGTTGTCACGCAAATCAAGACGAGGCACATACATGCGCACGTACCTGTGCATATGAGCGTCAAGGGTGCTGCAGTGTTTTCTCCACTATGAAAGGCAGTAGCAGGGCGCCCAGTGTGGTGAGGGTAAAGTTTGATTTACCAGCAAACTTCGATTGCCAATGTGCGGTTGATTTCGAATGCATATTCGTGAATTTACACTGAGCAGCATTAAGATGAGAACACTAATTTTTTGCACGAAAATTATCTACCATCTCAAAGGTAAATTGTAAAAGAAATGCAAGTAAAAACTTCCTACAAAAAATTCCTTCAAAGCAGGGGTATCGAGTTTTCAGATATTCGACTAAAAAATTTTTGTTCCAAATGCCTGGTTTCTAGTTCTATCGCAGATAGCCATTTAAAATAAATAAACTCTCTGAGTTCACAGCTTCTGCATGTCACTGCTTTCGATAACTAAGGGAAGGAGAACCAACAAAAAACAACTTTGGTTAAACAGCCAAGCATATCATTTATTGGCCCAGATATTTAGCTCCCTCTGATGTTGGTAAATCTGTCAGTTATATGCATATCACTTTCAAGCGGAATCTGTCATATCGTGCATGTGAACAAATCATTCTTTGGCGTATTCTGCGATTTTTGTACTGACGGCATTAGTTGAGCATAGACTTTGTCTTTCTTTCTTATAAGAGCGTACAAGAGCGAGCGGCGTATGCCGACCATATTGACGTCATCGATCGTAACAATCGCGCTGTTAGTTCTGCATTTTCCAAACTGGATAAAAAGCAAAGCGAATGGGTCTGGTGGTGAACGAGAATAAAACGAAGTACCTTCTGTCATCAAACAGGCTCTGAACGCATTCGATGCGGCACCAGCTGGTGGTAGCAGAGGAAGAGAAAGATCGGCTCTGCGTTGGAAAGATCAGGTGGAAGAGAACTTGGCTTCACTTAGCGTGTCCAACTGTCACTGGTTGGCACGAGAAAGAGACGACTGACGCGCTTTGGTTAACTCGGCCAAAATCACTTAAGCGGTTATCGCGCCAATCAAGAAGAAGAAGAAGAATATGTCTTTCAACAAAATGTTACCGATATTCTAAGATGACTTAATACTGTCGAAAATCCAAGCGGGCCGTCCTGTATGACTGACGAAATCATCGAAAAAGTTAGGAAAATGTACTGACAGATTATCATGTGAGCATCGGGAAGTTAGTAGGTGTTATTAGTATCTGGAATCAGGTACATTGCCGATGAGGAGACTTAGATTGGAAGATTATTAATTACTTTTTTAATAATAATGCTTCTTAGGCGATCTGAAACCCTAAAAACTGTTGGTGTCGATCCAAGTTCAAGGTTTTATTGGCTGTTTAAAAGTTACCGTGGTATGATTCAGTCTGAATTTCTTTCGCCAGACCGAGCAGCAAACAAAAAAGTATTGTGCAAGCCTACCAGAATGTTTATCGCTATTGCATGACTTCTTGAGCAAAGAAATCTTGGTTCTATCACTAATACGCCGGCTTACACAGCTTATCTCCTAGGCGACTATTTAAGCAATGGTCAATGATCTTAGCACAGAAGAGATATTCGCGAAGGATCCCTTAAGTGAATCATAAGCGAAAATTTTGGGCATGCAATTGTTTCGGACTTGAAGGGTTATAATACAGTTAGAAGACTGAAAAAAGCGAATTTTCTGAAAAAAAGTTTTTAAATTTATTGATCTAAAAACTTGTACACATATTATATTATCTTTTAACTGTATTTTAAGACTTAGTATTAGTGAAAATATTTATTTGGAAAGAAGCTACAGCTGATCTCCCGAAGCTCCTCTCAAAAAAGACGTTTTGCGGTGACCACTATATCTCTGAACTGGATTCTCTGAAATTAAAAAACCAAACAAATTTCTGTAAAGTAATGTTAAATCTAGTAATTAATCGAAGGAATAAGCAAAATAAAATTTTTGGATAAAATGGCGGTTTCTCAAAAAAAGATCGATTTTTGACCAAAATTTCGGCCTGAAATTATTCATAAAAAATATGTACATATATATATCGGTGATCGATTTATATTTAAGAAGCTCGTGTTAAAATTTGAGACTAATCGGTTTAGCCGTTTTCGATTGACTAACTGTATATAATAGGCCGGATCGATTTGTGGGGAGGCAAAAAAATCGCCCATTGCTCTGTGAAAATCATATTCTAGGGATCAAAATAAGAAACTTTGCCGAAGGAACCATACCTCTAAAACGAATTCTGATGTCCCCCAATTTGGGTCGAACTTTTTAGTTTCTTTTCTATAACTCACTTAAATTAATTTTTTCATTTACACATGTTCTGACTAAATAAATTTCTTAAGAGAAAAAATAGATATTATTATAAATAAATAATAAATATTATTATAAATAAATAAAAATAAAGAAAAAACATAGCCATTTAGCTGATTTTTTCATGTAAAGGCCAAAAATGGTGATATTTTGAAATTGGAGGGCATCAGAATTCGTTTTAGAGGAATGGTTCCTTCGGCAAAGTTTCTTATTTTGATCCCTAGAATACGATTTTCACAGAGCAATGAGCGATTTTTAAATCGACCCGCCCTAGTATATAACGCCTTAACCACACCACCATAATTTTGATCTTATTAATGTTTACGTTTCCTAGAACAAACATAAGAAATTATCATTTATTCAGGCAGGTAAAATTTCATTTTCATTTCATAGAGACCAAACGTCTCTACACTGATCAGTAGTTATGATTTTTAAAACCCAACCAATTTCATACGAGTACATACAACTCTTATAGCTGAAAGGTGTTGGTCTGAGTTTCAGCCCGATAGGTTGAGTGTCAGCAAGTTTCTGACCACGAGCCGCAGTTCTCTGAATTGAATCTTCAGTGTAAACAAATAGTCCTTTATTCAAAAGTTGTGCCCTCCACAGTCCGCACTATGGATCCAACTACCACTTTTCCCAGATACAGCGCAAGGGTATCAGAATTAGTATAACACTAAATCTATCCATACGGCAGAATCTACTACTTTCTTATGCTTACGAGTTTAGATTCAATCAAAATACATAGATTATCATCATTTGTATGAATGAAAATATTCTGGTTATAAATTTTCTTTATATGTATTCCCAAATTTTTACTAAAGATCCCCCGACAAGTGGGCATTGTAAGTTTCCCCTCTATTATATTTTCACGTTAAACTTCCATTTTAGTCAAATATGCAGCCACTTGGACACTAACAAAAATAAATACATGTTTCGTTTGTTTTTTTACTCGCCCCACGATGTATATTCTGTAATGGCACCCATCTCGTAACGCTATTCCGCTTTCAGTGTATTTGACAGAATCGCTGTGTGTTTGATGCTATTTATTCGAATGTTGTTTGTGCAATTTCTTCTTCTTACATTGTTCGCATTTTCACATTTCTCTCATGTAAGTGCATCAGTCGGACGTCGCGTTTCTCTGATGGGCGCAATCTCGCGTACTATAATTTTTGGATCGACCATAAATTTTTATGTTAGTTTGTAGAACAATTGAATATCGACAAATAGAAATAAAAACTAATATAGGCTGTGTTCGTAAATGCAACATGACGCGCAAACTACAATTGCATAACAAAAAGACAACAATTCTATCAGTTGTCACTCATAATTTCTATCAAAAAATTGTTTACTGCATTTAACTACGATGTCTGATGAAAAGTAAGCAAAACTGTTTTATTTTAATTTTTGTATTGAAATTTAGTTAAATTATGTTAATAATAATTGTATAAATTATTATTTTTAAATTTTTAGTGAAAATCTCAGTAATGCGGAGACACAGTTATTGCTGAGAGTACGGTTGAATATGGAGGACGAGTTTAAATCGGGTAGAAGGAAAAAAAATGTATTGTGGAAGAAAGTTGTGACCGAAGTTACAAATGTAAATCCCAATATAAGACTGGACAGCACCACAGCGCAGAGAAAATGCTTAAATCTCTTGGTAACGTACAAGTGCATTAAGAAAAGAAATAATTCTTCCGGTAGAGAAGCTACATACATCCTGGAGGTATTTTGAGGACTTCGACGAAGTTTATGGTACAAGGCACTCAATGACTCCGCCAACAGCAAATTGTTAAAGTGAAACTATAAATTTTTAATTTTCATAAAACTTATAAAACCTTACTTTAAAAGTGGCCCAATTCATTCGGAAATGGGAATAGAAAAGGTCCTCGGGAAACGACTTTATTGTTTTAATAAACGATTTGTTTTTAGGTATTTTTCTTTTTAAAGGCAAACATTTGTACTAAACATTTTTCTCTTTGACTTCAATAGCCTTCTTTTTCTTAAATTTAAAGAAAATCTATCTTTTCTTTGCTCACAAATTTCGTTTAGTGTTAGATTCAGCAAAATTTCCATTTTAGTATTGTATTATACGCGTTCAAAAATGCAAACAAACGTATTTGCAAATTGTCAAAAATTGTATAAGAAGTATCAAATGTCAAACTTGCAGTGTTGCAACTGATGCTTATGCTGCAAGTCATGTTGCATTTACGAACACAGCCATATTTGACTTGACAATAACAAATATTTTTAATATATTTCTTAGCTATAAAAAAATATGAAAAATATCTGAATTTTTACGAAATTTTTTATACTTTTTGATACGGTTTTCTATGAAGTTTAATCATTTTTTATGCAACCAGGTAACATGAAAGAGCGTTTTGGAATCGGTGATCTCAGCTGTGGGCATTTTGTTTTTTTTTGGACCAGTTGAGAGGATTTTTACTTATGGATCTATACAATGCCCATAACTGCCCGAAACTGCCCGTTTTGTGTTTCTTTTTTCGGTTCCACTTTGAGAGAGTAATTTGAGTGTATCAGCAGCCTGAAGTTGCCCAGAAAAAATGCGAGCGGATTTGTGAAAACTGTGAAATTGAGTGGCCAACTGGTTAACTAATGAAGGAAGAAAAGGAATTAAACAAAAGCAAAAACACAAGATAAACATTGGGAAAAAAACAACAAAACAATAAAAAATAATTGTAACGTTTTGTTTCAGGCAAGAAATTGTGTTTTTTATGTTCCAGTGTTTCAGGGTGATTTACGCTTGGGCGAAACTTGCCCGAAAATGAAAAAACAAACCGAACTTTGGCATCTAGCTTTGACTTCTAAAAATTTACTTTTACAGTTTACTTATTTTCGACGCTTATAGTACTCAAATGGATATCCTTTTCTCCCTCATGAACTGAAGCACGTTACAGTGATAAAAATCCTGCGACAGTCAACACCTTCACTGGTGTTTTTGCTCTTCTTGTTTTTTCTCTTCTTGTTTTTTTTTTTTTTGTTTTTTTTTTATTCTTCTTTTTTTTGTTTTTTTTCTGTTTGTTTGTAAAATATCACACACCCATTAGTTTCCTGAGAATCATATGTGAACACATACCGTTATATTGTATGCATGTGCCACTTCCCCTTTTTTTTTTGGCTTACATTTGATACCGTTCGCTTCTTCATGGGTGTCATTTTTTCACTTCCATTTCCGTTATCCATTTTTCTATTTCATTGAACTGTGCGCATTTGTTTGCCAATCGAATGACTGCACTTACAATCACACACAGATGTATTTGCTATCTATTTACATGCATACATGCACACTTCAGTCATACTCGGATGTGGGCGAGCTCATGGCCAGGACGGGGTAGAAAAATTCGTGGATATGAGTTTTGAAATTAGATTTGCTCTTATCAAAGTGTTATTTGTTATGACACACGACTTTGCGTGCTTTTCATTATCGATGGTTTCACTGAATTTCCTTTCCTAGTTTTTATTCGGTAGTGGCATTTATTGTGACTCTTTTATGAACTTATGGGATTTTGTAGTCTATGAAAATTGAATGCATAAGTATCTTGGTAGGCCTTCATATCGGGGCTTAATAAAGGGTGTTTTTTTAGAGGTTAGGTTTTCAAGATGAAATAAAACGTATATAATTTACTGTTATGGCCAAGAATTTAGCTTTATTATAAAGATAAGGGTTTGCCATTATGTTTTAAAAATGATTTCGGGCAAGTGGCCGCCGCGGCTGGCTCGAATAAATTCCAGCCGAGAGGCCCAATTTTCGACCTCTTTTTGCAGCAATTGGGGCCGTATGTCAGCAATAACGCGCCGAATATTCTCTTCCAAGACATCAATCGTCTCGGGCTTATCTGAGTAGACAAGCGACTTCACATAGCCCCACAAGAAATAGTCCAGCGGTATTATATCGCACGATCTTGGAGGCCACGCCACAGGTCCACGGCGCGAGATAATGCGCTCACCAAAAGTTTCCTTCAATAAATCGATTGTTGCGTTGGCTGTATGGCATGTAGCGCCGTCTTGTTGGAACCAAAGGTCATCCACATCAACATCGTCCAATTCAGGCACGAAAAAGTCATTAATCATGGCTCTATAGCGATCTCCATTGACTGTAACATTATGGCCGGCTTCATTTTTAAAGAAATATGGACCAATGATTCCCTCTGCCCATAGAGCACACCAAACAGTGACTTTTTGAGGATGTAACGGCGTCTCAGCAATGGCTTGTGGATTATGCTCAACGACAATTTTGCTTATTGACAAACCCATTCAACCAAAAGTGAGCTTCATCGCTTAACAAAATTTTCTTGTGAAAATCAGGATCGGTGGCCATCTCGTTTTGGGCCCATTCACCGAACGTGCGACGCGCTTGATGGCCGTTGGGCTTCAATTCTTGCACGAGTTGGATTTTGTAAGCCCGCAAACCAAGATCCTTCCACAAAATCTTCCATAAAGTGGATGGGCACATCTCCAATTGCTTCGATACTCTGCTCCACAGCAGCAATAGCGTCTTCGGTGCGCACTGTACGACGTCTCTGAGGATGCGTATTATCCACTAGAGCAAACGTGGTGCGAAACCGATCCATGGTTAATCGAATTAGTGACTCTGATGGACGATTATGTCGACCGAATATTGGACGCAGCGCGCGATGCGTCGCGCGAACCGAACCATTATTTTCGTAATAAATTTGAACGATTTGCAAACGTTGTTCAGGTGTAAGTCTATTCATTATGAAATGGCAAACCAAACTGAGCATAAATCAAGTGACAGCTGTCAAAAAGACCATCTACGAAAAAAGTAGTGCCAACTTGAAAACCTAACCTCTAAAAAAAACACCCTTTATAATACAATAACATATGCTCTTTATCTTCATCTAAATTTGAATTGTAATCCTTTTGATCTGATGTAAGTTTTTGTAAGAGAAATTCCTATGTGTACACGCATAGGTATTTCTCGGTATCCACATTAAGTTAGAAAGTGAGTTGGAGGTCGGATATAAACTATAAACACAGCTAATCGGAGGACTTGTAGGTATTTTTCTGCTAGGGATGATGGCAAATCCACACAGTTTTACAGGCCCCAAAATATAGACAGATATGAAAATATGGAATATTCGCTTCTCTTATGACTTGAATGGAGAAAATATTATTATTTTTGCCATTTTGCCAAAGGATAAGCACCGTTTCCAAAAGAGTGGCTTAAAAAGTTAAATAAAAAACCCGAAAACACTCAGAAAAAAAATTAAAAAAAAAAATAAATAAATAATTAGCGCTTACACTCTATATTGGGTATTCGGGCGAGCTTCTCCTATTTGTGGCGTGCGTCTTGATGTTGTTCCACAAATGGAGGGATCTACAGTTTTAAGCCGAACGTAGATATTTTTTTATGAGGAGATTTTTTTAGATAGAAAAACACTTGGAGGTTTGCCATTGCCTGACGAGAGACGGCATTCATTTTGATGAAAACACAGTAAAATAGTAATGAAAATGGCTTTATTGTTTGCCAATATATTCTCCTTGGAAGTCAATACACTCCTGCACTCGTTGGATACCTCAAAAACGAGCTGTTTAAAGGTTTCCACAGCTTCTTCAGGCAATGAAAAACGTTGACTTCGCATTTTATTTCTGATGTTCTAGAACAAAAAAAAATCATTAGGTGCCAAATCAGGGCTGTAAGGCGGATGACCTATTAATTCGATCATTCAAGAGCCCAAAAACTCACTTGTGTAAGCCGAAACGTGAGAGCTGGCACTGCCTTGGTGAAGAATTGCTCGTCTTCGGTGATTGGTTTTCCTTAAGTATCCTTAACTATTGGCAAACAAATTGTCGTGTACTACTCAGATTTGACTGTTTTTAGCTTCTCTAGTTGCCGCCGCCGTAGCCGAATGGGTTGGTGCGTGATTACCATTCAGAATTCACAGAGAGGTCGTTGGTTCGAATCTCGGTGAAAGCAAAATTAATAAAAACATTTTTTTAATAGCGGTCGCCCCTCGGCAGGCAATGGCAAACCTCCGAGTGTATTTCTGCCATGAAAAAGCTCCTCATAAAAATATCTGCCGTTCGGAGTCGGCTTGAAACTGTAGGTCCCTCCATTTGTGGAACAACATCAAGACGCACACCACAAATAGGAGGAGGGGCTCGGCCAAACACCTAACAGAAGTTTTTTAGTTGCGGCATGACCAGATTTTCCGAAAAAACAAGCGATCGTTTATGTTGAGATGCTTCTTCAGCGACCAACTTTTATTGGTTTAAGATCGCCTCATACTGTCGATTGCTGTTTTGTTTCCGGCTCTTATGCATAGATCCAAGATTGGTCACCTGTTACGTTCTCATAGACTTGCTTTCAACTACAGCAACTGAATTTCTTCAACTATTCTTTACACCAATCGACTAGAGTCCTATTTTGGCCAATTGTCAAATTCTGCGACATCCAACGAGAACAAATCTTCTTGATGACCAACTGTTCATGCAATATTGAATGTATGTATGCTAGTCCTACTAATGCCTCCTAAGGGAGCCTCTATCTCGCAATATGTCACATGACAATCTGGCATTATCAGTTGACGCATATGATCGATTGTTTCTGACACAACAACCGTTTTTGGACGACCTGCACGAAATATGTCCTGTAAGGATCGACGGCCACATTGGAACTCGAAGTAGTTGATCAATGCACTCCTATTTCGATAACCCACGTCGAAGGTCGTAAAAAATCATAGCACGAAAATGTTCACGAGTTAATTCTATATATCTTTTGGGCAAGATGAATTCTTCAACTCCCTGAAAAAAAAAATGAAGCTCGTAAGTGAAAGTTTACACTAAAATATACCAAACTTTTCGATACAAATATCGAATGGCAGCTCATCAAAGTGTTGCAAAAGCGCAAAACAAAGAGGCAACCCTCGTATGTATTGTATACTTATTATTTTGAGGTTGCTTATCAATTTGATCAAATTGATGGTTGAATAGATGTGGAAGATGTGGAAGATGAGTGAAGTATGCAGAGTCTGAAAAATATGTTCAATCGCTTACTTCAGTTTGGCTGGTGGAAGCTTCTAAATTTTGGGTTTCTGGGTAATTTATTATTGCTGTTGTACCCCCGGGGTGGTTGCATTGCAGGTGACTTTTAAATTTGATGTGTCACCTCAAAATGTCAACACCTCACAAAGCTTACAAATGAATTCATTGCTGATTTTTGCACCGAAATGTAGCCACAAAGAACTTCTTTGTAACTTTGTACGTGGCATAATTTTCATAGTTTTCAATGGCGTTTTGTTCTTCTTAACAGTCAAAGATAATATTCACAAACGACTACCCAAGCGATTTTATTTCGTTTCCAGATCAGCAACACCAAATTGAGTAGTCCCTTCAAGTTTTTGGTACGCCATAAAGTTTAAATCTTCTCTGGAAGATATACGGGTTAATTGTGCTAGACTTCTAGGGAATGCAAAAACCGAATTTTTGGTTCTCGGTTTGAAACGAAAAAAGAAGTTTAACAGCGAAACTAAAAAAAGAGTGAAAAAAAAGTTAGTAACCAAATTAAAAAAACGGTTTTTAGAAACTCTGATTTTTTTTAGCGTTAAGAGTGCTAGCGTGGACAAGAAGCTCTCTAACTTCTTACAAGTCCTGAGAACGCCATTATGGATGTCTAAGTTCAAAAAGAAACTCTTTAATAAAATATAAATGAAAAATATGTGCCCGCATCGAGCTTTGCGAACTTGAAATTTTATTTGAATTTCTGCTTAAACTCAATACGCCACAATAAACCCGTAAAACAATAAGAATTAAAAAAAAAAGAATACGTTTGATCTCACGCAAATTGTTCTACAACAATAATGGCAATAAATTGGCTGCAAATCCAACTGTTGCGCTTACCCCTTCTCCTTCGGCTAACATTCTCCATCTTCATTCTCCCAACCCCTCACTCCCCAACTGCTACCTAAGTAATAAGCCAAGCGAGCGTACCAGGCGACTTATACTCGTACGTACAAACATACGACTTCGGATTAAGGATAACAACTGACCGAACGTGTGGGCTGCTGCTGTAACTGCTTTAATTTTGATTTATGTTTTCTCATATAGGTACTTAAGAAGAGTAAATAAACAAGTAGACCGTAGTAATTGTTCGCAAAAAAATTGTTTTATTCGTTCAGAAGTTTATGCATTTGTATGTTTGTGTGGGTGTGCATGTACGGGTATGTGGTATACCCAACATAGGAGTACTATTATATGGGAATGTAGAGGGGTATTTAACTATATTGCGCTATATTAGCTTATAAAGCATTGGATTTTCTTTGCGTTGTGGTAATTTGGCAACCATTTTTGGCGTATTTATGAAAATTTATTTTTAGTTTAGGAGTTTGGAAGTACTAAGAAAACAGTTATAAGGATATGGGGGCAATAAATAAGTACAGATTTTTTCTATTTAAGCAAAGGATATATATGTATGTATGTGTGTATGTGCATATGTAACTGAACGCTAAAATTTAAAATGTATCTTTCTTCGGAGGCCAGCTTCACCAATCACCTTCTCTTTCCTCCATTCGGTTCTCTATGAAAAATGCACCGTAAAATCTTTCTTGAGTTAAGGTCGGGGATTGTGAACTCTATTTTGGTTTTGAGCAGCCTGAGTCCCTGTAGAAATAACTCACTGTGACCGCACTCGTTAGACTTATGCATTTGTTCATCACGGATTGTGTTCTGGTATACAAATTTCAAAAAATCGCTTTCTGCTGTCGGAAACTTTTCTCTGGAGACAAAACAAAAATGCATTGCTAATGGATTAGGTGGGAGGAAACAATGGAATTAAGTTCTTATTCCGGTGCTTAATATTTTTGGTGAAGGATGTTTCAAATAAATTGCCAATTAAATAATAAAACGTTTAAGATTTTGATGGCCAATACAATACTTGGAATATGTTAGGGAGCCGCTCTCTATGAAAGAGACGCTTCTGGATTTTTTCAAAACTTCCGATTTCAGAAAACAGACGGACTTGTGCCCATCTTTGTCTGGCATCACCAGGCTAGCCTCTCAAACATGGGTGACCCTTCTGAAGTACCTAAGTAATAGTTGGAGGATTATGGGGATAATTTCTACGATTTCGATTATTTTCTTCAAACGACTATCATCCTCATTCGCCCAATCGCCTATCAAGTAAAATACTAACTGGAGGAAATCGAAGTTGATGCTTTTTTTGATAAAGTATTCATACTTTTCATGTGTCAAGCATACAGAGAATATCCAGTACTTCAAAAATTGTCCTCTTTGGTGTGTAATTGAAAGAAGCCCACATTTTTGCAAAACAAATCCTCCGTTTTCAAGCAACAAACACATACGACGCAATAAGTCCGTACAGAGGTGCAGACATGTGTGGTCGGCGAATGGTATAATGGTCCTACTTGCTGTCAATAATTAACAAAAGAATTTACAGTAATTCTTGTAAGCTTAGCAAAGCTAGCAATCGTAGTCATCTCCAAGCTGGTCCATTTGAAAACAACTCCCATTAACCAATTCTAATCGGATGAAGGTGAACTTCACACTTAGTTGCTCTTTACTGTTAACTGCTCTGTTCGCTCTCACAGTAGTTGACTCCCACTTTCATAGTAACTGCGAGCGATGAGTATGATCTTTGGTGTTAACTGCACTGGCTCTCACAGCAGCCAACACACACTTGCATTGTAACTGCAAGCGATGCTTAAGAGTCGTATATGTATGATGTTCGCTAGTTGGGCAGCAGAGAGCAAGTTCGTTTACGTAGGTAGTTATTTCTGCTTACCTTACATAGTATGTATGTATGTAAAGGCAAATGCAATAAGAAACACAAATCGTTCAAATGAAAAGAATTCAATATTAATTACTAACCCTCACGTAAACAAAAATATGTCTCATCTTATTTTCTTCCTTCTCGAACCCTATTCCAAATAGTCACCAGAGAACAGTCACAGCTCATTGAAAACCTTCATAATTTCAGCATATGCTTGTCTCACTGTTACACCCTAGACTGTAAGGCAACAACCAAAAAACCTTTCATACTGCAGTTTGGGCGCCACTGTTGCAATATGAGTAGAGAAGACATAAGCCAGCCATTTGATTATGAACTACAAAAAACAGGATTATGCATGTCAAAGGGAAAAATCTTTTCCCCTGAGCCAGTATGCCGGAGAACGTCGTATACTTTTGAGCAACAGATGAGCATAGAAAACGAAAAGTGCTCATTTAGCACTGAGAAATCAAAACGGCTACAGAAAAAGGGCCTCCATAGTAAATATAATAAAAGGTTGATAATATTTTGTTAACTTATTGTTTCCCGTATGTTTACTCTAAGTCCAGCGATTTTCTCGTTTGAAAATTAATCTGTACAGGAAATTATTAATCCACATATGCCCTTATAACTAATATATATAAATGTAGCTTTTAAAATAAGTTTAATAACTCCTCAGGGTATGAAATCTTCAAAAGCAAGTTCCTTTATGCAAATATGCATACTACTCATACTAATCAATTTAGGGTAGGGTAAGGGTAACCAAATAATTTAAGCTGTTTGGGAAGATCCATCGCAACGCAGTACTAACCGCGCTCCGAGTTTACTTGTTATGTTGCTAAGACTTTGTGTAATGATCGCTACATTATACCCATTTCGTTCCTTTTACTATCCCGCAGGAGTAGAGTTGCGCGCTATCGTGACTTTTAATGAGCAACAATTGGCACAATTGAGTTCAGGATATTGCATTACCTCGGCCTCGACATACTTAACACATGTCGGGCATGCGCAGGTACCCCCTATTCACGTGTCCTCCTAAATATTCTCACCTAATACCCCTCTCCTTTTGGAACCTCCCTGTCGAAACACGTTTCGTGGACCTACTTCGAATTCGCTGTGCCCAGCAGGGAGTGATAAACTTTACAACAACAACAAATATTGCGCCTTCCCCAGGGCTGAGACTTCAGCTCAGAAAATCAACAAAAAGAAAGAGAAAGAATAAGCTAAAGTAATATAATGAAATAAATCGCGCACACATGCATCTACACGTACATACATTTACACACCAAAATTTGTTTATTTTCTGTACTGATGTCACTGAAAATTCAAATTCACTAAAATCAAAGCAGCGGTTTTTGGACGGCGCTATCTTCTATTTCCCCATATTGTAGTAGATATTAGTGTTTAGAACTTTACTAGCACGCTCTTAAAAATATTAATGCTTCCTTATCCAATTTCGTAGTATGAAAAACTACGTTTTCTATTATTAAATGTAATTCAGTGATTTTAAAAATGTCGCACAACCACAACACTGTCGGAGCGTGTAGTGCTAAAAATTAGCCAATCAGAAACAAACAGATGTCAGAGAAGAGCAATGTTTGAGAGTGACAGCAGTATTTAAGAAAATCCGTGTCATTACTGACTGGGAGAAGAAAGAATCAAGTAAAAATAATCTTAGGCGTGCGGTAATTATTAAGTAAAATTTGGAAATATCGGGTATTTGCACAAGAAAAATTACTTGTTAGTTCTCAAGCACAAAGTCTTCCTTGATAAAAACATAATAGATATTTAATTTAGTAAAAATATAGTTTCCTTTGTTCGGATTCCGCTTAAGCGGTCTAGAAAAGTCTGTGCAACGTACATACATACATATATCCACAAAAATAAAATCAACTAAAATGAAATTAATGCTTTGTAAGTTTGAAACATTTAATATCGAGATTTACTATTTTCCATTATCTAACATGATTTCAATATATGCACGCCTTTATCTTTACAGCTGCGGTTTTACTAATCGCTTTGGCCACAGTGCCGCTGCCGGCTTCCGCTTTATATTCGCCAAGCGATGACGTGGTGGAATTAACGCCCTCCAACTTCGATCGTCTCGTAACCGGCGACGATGCTATTTGGATTGTTGAATTCTTTGCACCGTGGTGCGGTCACTGCAAATCGCTAGTGCCAGAATACAAGAAATTGGCTAAAGCTCTAAAGGGTGTTGTTAAAGTTGGTTCAGTGAACGCTGATGAGCATCGCACACTTGGCGGTCAATATGATGTTAAAGGTTTCCCAACTATCAAAATTTTCGGTGCTAACAAGCGATCGCCTATTAGTTATAGCGGCCAACGCACTGCTAAAGCTATTGCGGAGGCGGCACTTGCCGAGGCCAAAAAGAAGGTGCAAGATGTGCTCGGCGGAGGCGGCGGCAGCGGTGGCAGTAGTAACAGTGGTAGCGGCGCTGATGCCGTCATTGAGTTGACTGATGACAACTTCGACAAACTGGTTTTGGATTCAAATGATGTTTGGTTGGTTGAATTCTTTGCGCCATGGTGTGGTCATTGCAAGAATTTGGCACCTGAATGGGCTAAGGCTGCCAAGGAGCTGAAGGGTAAAGTGAAGTTGGGCGCATTGGATGCTACCGTGCATCAGAGCAAGGCTTCAGTAAGTGGCAACCAGTTTGAGATAAATATTTTTAGTTTAAGACTTTTTCGTTTGGTGTCTACTAAATGCCTTTAATTTACTCTTTCATAGGAATATGGTATTCGCGGTTATCCCACCATAAAATTCTTCCCTGCTGGCAAGAAGAGCAGCAGTGACGCCACAGAGTATGATGGTGGTCGCACAGCATCTGATATCGTCAGCTGGGCACTCGATAAGCACGTGGACAGTGTACCCGCCCCCAAATTATCGGAAATTGTTGATGAAAAATCCTTCGATGAAGCCTGTGAGGGTAAACCACTTTGCGTGGTCTCGGTGCTGCCACATATTCTCGACTGTGATGCTAAGTGCCGCAACAAATTCCTTGATACACTCCGTGAATTGGGCGAAAAGTACAAACAGAAATTATGGGGTTGGGTTTGGGCTGAGGGTGGTGCACAAAGCAAACTTGAAGATTCTTTAGAAATTGGCGGTTTCGGCTACCCAGCTATGGCTGTAGTGAATTTCAAGAAAATGAAGTTCTCAGTGCTGAAAGGCTCGTTCTCCAAGGATGGCATCAATGAGTTCTTGCGCGATATATCCTATGGACGTGGACACACTGCACCGGTGCGTGGCGCCAGGAAACCAGCAATCGAAACTGTGAAGCCATGGGACGGCAAGGATGGTCAATTGCCAGCAGAAGAGGATATTGACTTGTCGGATGTAGATTTGGATGATGAGAAGGATGAGCTTTAAATCCATATATAAATGGGGATATGCCAAAATACTTAGAGATTTATCGATGAATGAAAAGAAAATCGGTAGGTGAACGTAACGGATTGAATAGAGCGGAACAAAAATGAAACCACCAAAGTCAACAAACTTCAGTTCAAGTTCAAACCTTTTTCTACACTATCTACTTATTATTTGGGTGCGACAGTATTTTAAATTGTCGCGCCCAAAGGGATTCTTAAAAATATGCCATTGCATTTACCTATCTACCTACATACATACATGTGTAGATATACCCTAGTACATGTGTAACAAGTGGCTATAGTACTCACGTGTTGCAACTTAGTAAATAATCAGGTTCCACACAATTTTAAATTTAGTTCTGTACTATTTTTAAATAACCTAAAAGTAGTTTTACGTTATATTTATATACATATATATAAATGCTAAACCGAATTAATTGTGAAATAATATTTTTTCTATTTCAATTTTGTGTGCTCATTGTATGCCCTTGTAAATGAATTAAAAGTACCATCTAAACCTATTGAATACTTTGTTTTAAATAGGAGTATTTTTTTTTTAAATTGCAGTTTAAATGGACATGGGTAGCACAGGGAATATAGGAGTATACCCAGTCAGTGTTAGTTGTATCATTAACATTCTCCATAAATGTTAAGGGAATGGTGTTGAAGGGACACTCCTTGGCCGGATATAAATCCCGATCGTTCCGGTAACGTAGAACCGACTGTCGTGGGAGCGAGTGAATGTTGTTAAGATTGCTTAGTTTCACTGCGGATGGTCGAGCATTAATTAATGGACTACCGGCTTTCTGTTTATTTTTATATATACTTATATGTGCATACCTCTCTCGATTTCGTTAACTTGCTACATACAGTCATAGGCTGATGCGTTAGTCTGCACGGCACAAAATAGATATTAATTTTTTCATTCGACTCATTTGTTTGGCAAACATTCTTTGCTATTAAAACGTGATTTTGATCTGTGCCAGCGATTTATGCTGACACGTCATGCATAGCAAAACCACTCGCGCTCGTTAAGGAAAAAAAAAATTAAGAAAACAAATGTTTATAGTAAAAGAGGAAAGTACGAAAAATGGTACGGTATTTATTTATCATAAAAGTTCATATAAAAAATGCTATAAAAATACCCACTTTGAATGCGTCATTATAAACAATCACTACACTGTATATTGTATATGTTAATAGATTTATATAATATATATATATATAGATTTTGTATGTTTGTAAATTCATAAAAATGCAAATGTATAAAAAGTGCTTGACGAATTGGCAATGTCATTTGAGCTTTACTTTTTCGGTTTAGTTTTTTTTTTTTTTGTTACTTAAAATGTACTTATAAAAACTTACAACAAAAGGGAATTAAGGATTTACTTTTATAGTTGTATATAATTCTACTTACATAAACTTAAAATATTCACTACAAATTACTATTGGATGTTGATACTGGCTGATGAAATATTTTGCCCCAGCGACAAAATGGCATTTGTGATGATTGGCGAACAACTTTGTCTCAATTTTCTTGTATACCCGTTGAGATCCCTCTTTTTTTTATTCGATTAGGCTGCAGATTTGAAGCGGTACTATGCATAAAACCTTAAAAGTATTTAAACATTTACTACTAATATCCTTCAATATGTATATTGGGCTTGTTTTGTTCGAAAATATAATTTGTGCTGAGTTTAAGTACGCTTATTTTTTCACACAACCTGGAGTGTTTTAAAATTATTTTTTTTGTTTTTTGTATTTAAATTGTCTTAAATGCATTTATATATAAAATTGAGTTAGCAGCATCAGTGTAGAAGTAGGCAAGATTAGTCTATTGCTTTATGCAAAAACAATACGAATGCAAACGCTATTCAATGAGGTCCAGCGCAATCCACAACTGGCAGTGAGCAAATTTTCACCAGAATATAAAAAATTAAAACAAAACAAAAATTAGGTGAGGCATGAAAACATAAGTACTGACTGCTTGTAAAATTGATGACGCACCGCCAGCTATCGTGTGGTGGTAACTGAGCATATTCTTGGAAGTGCATTACCAACCAATCATTTATCAAAAATATATGTAAAAGAAAATCATATTACAAAACCTTAACCACATTTTGTTGTAAAAATATTTTAGTTATAAAAATTCTAAGAAAAGTAGAAAATATTTTTTATAGTCTTTCGAGTTGCTTCATATTCTTGAAAACGCTTAATACCAGCGTTTTTATACAAATGACCTCCCACAGCGTTCCGTTTGGCCCTCTCAGTGTTTTTGATCGACCGGAAAATTTTCTATAGATTGTATTGAACGTGAAGTGGCTGATGTGGTCGATGATACGTCCATAAAGCGATATTTTTTCTCATCGCGACACAAAAATGGATAACACATAATGCCATAGTAGAATGCCAAGCAGGCCAATATAATAAGAAATATTATCGAAATTATACCGAAAGTTGAGAAACCCGACTTTTTGTCCAAATATTCTTTGGGCGTTTGTGGTTGCTCTGTTGTCACCGGTGGCGCTGGTTGATAGCCACCATAGTAGCTACGGCGTCCTGCAGAATTGCTTGGACGACCCGCATGTAGCGTTGAAAAATGGCAGGTAGCTAGAGGCATATGAAAAGAGTTCAGTTGTGGTGAAGTTGGCTAATTGTATTTGATAGAACTCACCAATTACGAGCAAAGCAATCAAAAAAGCATTTTTACACATATTGAATGTTTATGGTTTAAGTCTAATCTGCCGCACTTGTTGATATTTTCACGGTGAACAATTTTATTCACTTCTACACAATTCCTTTTCGCTTACTTATGTATTTGTTACAATCACTGCTGCTGCTGCTGCTGCTGCTTCTGCTTCTGCTTCTTCATTCAAGGCAAACGCGTTTGTGACGAATGACGTTGCCAATAAGAGAAATACTGCTAAATATAAAATGCTGCCATTTGAGCGGAAAAAATATGTTGAAACAAATCGCACTTGTTACGTTAAAGCGTAACAACTCAAAAAAAAAAAGGAAAAGAGTAACCACTCAAAAACTTGTTATTTTAGCGCAACTACTAAACAAATAAGAATGAAACAACCGTTATATTGTTTTTAATGATATTTTCGTGCAATTACATATTTTTTCCCTTGTTCCATTTGTGGAACAACATCAAGACGCACACCACAAATAGGAGGAGGAGCTCGGCCAAACACCTAACAGAAGTGTACGCGCCAATTATTTATTTATTTATTTTATTGTTTGCAATTTATCTTATTGTTTGGCCTACTTATGTGCCATCTTTGCTTTTCCGAATAATGGAATGTTGTAATAATTGAAGATAGAACTAGACATTTTATATAAAATATATGCAATTGATAGCACTTAGCCTAAATTATGAAAAACAAAAGTTAATGCACGGTTTCTCGGGAGAAATGAAATTTTTAGAAAGTCTTGTAATAACAGGTTTTTAGTCTATCGGAGAACAAGCTGCCAAAATGGGCA
This sequence comes from Anastrepha ludens, assembly GCF_028408465.1. Lineage (NCBI taxonomy): Eukaryota > Metazoa > Arthropoda > Insecta > Diptera > Tephritidae > Anastrepha > Anastrepha ludens. The sequence continues at coordinate 116,006,780 of NC_071501.1, forward strand.
TCCCTCACAACACATACTGTCATAGTTGTAAACAACCGGAGAAAAAGGAAACAGTCTTCCATTTCCTTTGTGCATGCCCTGCCCTATGGAAGGACAGAATGTTAAACCTGGGCAAACCGATGCTCGAGAGTCTCGAACAACTGTCTGGCTTAGCCATCAACAACCTAATTAGGTTCCTAAACCGCACCGACTGGATATAGTCTTGCTGTAAATAACTGTTAAACAAGTTAGTAACGAGGATGTGGCAACAAAATGGTGCGGAAGTGCTAGTTAGATTCTGAATGAATCGCCACTCTAACCAACCAACCTTGTAATAGTACAGACGTTTCGGACGGTCACATTTATTACCATAGAAAGGATGGTAAAATATTATTTATGTGTTTATTTCACTGCTATAACCTAAAGTAAATGTTTTAGTTAGTAGCTAACGAGCACCTGCTCTTCCAATAAACTTAATTTGAAGTTAACTGACAGGTACCCGCTAACCGGACATTGAGGAATCACTTTTTCTTATCCATTTATCGATTGTATTCTGATTAAGCGCTTATTCCAACGTTGAGGAAATAGTTCTAACAACAAAACCCAACGGTGGAGAGAATACAGAAGGTGTGACTTTAACCGGCTTTCAGCGTTTCTTAAGGAATCAGCTGATTTGCTGTCGAAACAGAGTTAGCGGTTTATTTACATCAGAGGTAGGCAAAATATGTGATTGTGTTGATGATATATGCAAAAAACAACTCAACCATTGCTCATGTGACTTCGTTGCCCTCTTAACAACGATTGCTTGGAAGACTGCTCAAACAGTTCAAAATTACTTTTTTTAATTCTTAAACTTACTTTATTTTAACGGCCCTTAAGTTAATTTTCTTGTATAATCGTAAATTTCTTCCAGACTTTGCTTCTTCCCGTCATTAAAAAGTGGTTACTTCATTTTTCGCGATTTTTAAATCCCCTTCCTTTCGCTTGCTTACTCATAGGCTCTTACGGCCCGGCGAATTCGGCTGACGCAATCTCTTTCTCTATGATTTTAGGCTTTTTCCTATCTCTTACTTTGATCTTTCTCACTCACTTCTGCTTCTGTAGCTCACTTCAAGACATAAGGCTTCCGATAAAATTTCAAATTTTATTTGCTCAGTATTAACGCCACTTTCACTTTATTGTCGTATACCTCTAACAAATTGTATGGGCATGAAGTATTTTTGACAATTCTGGCTGTACGTCGGGCATAAATATTTTTGTTTTTTGCAGCATGGCATCCCGATAGAAACTGCTACTGTGAACTGTTTAATTAAGTGATCCCAGCAGGAAAATTTCTTTCTTGCTCATTCTTTACTTCAATAGATGGCGAATTCATACAGCAGTAGTACAAAAACAAAATGTGTGAAACATACGCTTTGCTTTTGCAATTTAGTGGCTTCAATGTCCAAATACGTCTTGCTTGATTATAAATGAAAATAATAGTGCCCATTTACACGAGGAGACATCTGGAAGGGAAACATTTTGTTCGTGGGTGAAGGACGGCCGCGGAAGAGAGAAGGGAATTTGTCTCCTGTACTGGCGACACGCTTTGCTCTTCTTAGTGTCCATTTACACGATGTCTCCTCTGGAAGGGAAACATTTTGTTGGAGGGTGAAGGACGGCCGCGGAAGAGAGAAGGGAATTTGTCTCCTGTACTGGCGACACGCTTTGTGCTTCTTATTCGTATTTCCAATCTTAAAGCAATTTTTGACAGTTGCTTCATTCGTTTTCTTCTTTCGTGGAAGAAAGTTCTAAGTTATGTGTTGGTTTTCAAGCAAACGGAAGATAACAACGATGACAAACATACGAACGCTGCTTGGGAAATGCACAATTATTTTTGCTAGTAAAGTAGAATAATTTAAAATAGTTATGGGACATGTTTATGTTGATTTCTAATTTTTCCCTGCATTTCTAGATACTCAGTTTAATTTTAAGTTAATTATTTATGTATGAAGTACAATATTTTTAATTTAATTTTTTTTATTCAAGTATAAGAATTTATAAATATATTTGAATAAACAAAACAACAAATTATTTATTATTTAACCAGTTTGCATTTTTCATTCATATATTTAAGAAACTGTTGTCGTACGCTCTCTGCTTTACATGTAAGCGCGTGCGAAAATACATCCGAACCAGACGATGCTAAACAAGGCGATGCTAAAGCATTAAATGTCAAAATGTTGCCGAAAACAATTTTGCCCGTGTGGCCGCGAATGAGACATGAAAAGAGAATTTCCAGTGTCTCCCTTCCATATGTCTCCGTGTGTAAATCGGGTGATTCAACTCGGTTGCGCATATCGAAGCGAACTCGAAGTACATATAACGGGGTATATGCTGTTAATTTTCGGTTTTCTCACAATTTTTTAATCAAGGACTGTTCCCAATATTTTTAAATGGTCTCATATCTTTTTGATTTACAAGTACAAAACAAGGTCTCCCGTCAGATAGTTAATACGACGTCTGAGAGGAGCAGTGTAGGGAATGAGGAGCCCATAAAATATTGCCTTGACAATTTTTCAACGACCATACGCATTGATAACAAATTATTGCGCGTTAAAAGTAAATGTTTTTGCCCTCGTCTATTATTATTTGTATTCTATTGATAATTGATTTAAGTGCCTCTTCGAAGGTATTTGAAACTCAGTTGTTTGAAGTAAAACGCAATTTCAGTTAAAAATAGGCGTACATAGGACGAACCGGCATTTCGACTGAAGGTGGCGATAATGATGAGGTTAGTTTGTTTTAATCTCTATCTGTCGAAAGGCAAACGAAGAAATATGTACATACATACATATGAAACCAGCTGATAATATTCGAATAAAATCAACAAATGAGAAATGAAAACAAAACCTCCTAGAATTGCGCATATGTATGTATGTACGAGAAGAATCCATACAATTATAAGGAATACATTTACATATTTGGAAATAAATAAAGTAAGGAAGTAAGCGAAAAAATATGAGAACATTAAAATGCAAGTAGAATTTTAAATATGTATGTACAAACAACAAAGATGATGAAATTGTGAAACAGGTAGTTCCGACACGTTTCCTACTTGACTACCTATACAATGCAAATAAATATGTACAAATGTAGTATATTAATTTAGCCGCCCAGTTGGAAATTTTCTTCGACAAACCGCTGTTTAAATTGCGAGGTTTTATTACGAGCTAAACTTTATGTATTATTCTAAAATAATCCAAGTGGTTCCATAAACCTATTTATGTAAAAATTATTCAGTAACTTGCCAGTAACTTAATTTCCGCGAATTCAACTCTAAGAGAAAAATAACAGAAAAGTACATGAATGCAAAACCAGTAACAATTTGCAAGATTTACGAGCAGCCGATTAAATTGTTGTTGTGAGAAAATCACAAAAATTAAATATTTTACAGTTGAGCTACCTCGTATTAAATAAAAAAAGCAAATAAAAATGCACAATAATTTGTTCCATTTCATCATCGTTGTCAGATGTAGAACATTCCAATATTGCTGTGGCAATCACAGCTTTCTTCCATCTATATTGCCAAATTAGTTAATAACCAAAAAGTAAAAGCATAAAAAACAAAAAGGTACATATGTACCTTCAAGGCTTTCGATTTGTATTTCGGAAACTGCAGCAACGGTGACTGGAGGCTGTGGTTAAAAGGTGTATACATACCTCAATATCATTTGCCGATTCCTATTTAATATATGACTTCAGATAAACTTTATAGATTTTATGTAAAATATATTTACTTACTTACTTACATACATTCACCGTTTTTATTTAAATTTAGAATTTTTACTCAATTTGCAATTCGTGTTTATTTCTATTTTGCGATCAGCTGTTTTTCTCACTTGCAAATTCTTACAAGTAAAAATTTATGCAGTAAAATCTTGCAACTTCCCCTCAAAATGAAATGGCATTTTCAGTCTCACTTTCCCCTACATGAACACCAAAACTTGAATATGAACAAATTATTTCCTGATTCACTTGACTGTGCTTTGGTTTTTTATTCGACTTCATTATTTTCATCTAATTATTCTCAGATAGTATACGAGATTTATCATTATTGACTACTGGGGTTGAACTTGTATACGTAGACAAGGATTCCTTTCTGCATAGCCCGGACTTGAGTTACTAATTGGAGAATAAACGAAACAATTTCTGTTAAATAGACTAAAATGATGTCCCGAAGAGCGGGAATTCAAAAAACCTGATTTTGTGCCCGGAATTTAAGAAGCATCGGGACCGCTTGTATTTATTGTTTTTATTTGACAGATTTGGCAATATTCTGTAGACTCATATGATTTCGTTTGTGAGTTCAATAAGAAAAAAACAAATGTTATTTTTATATAAGAAAATATTTTGCTTCATATATTTTCAAAAATTTCCACGATATTTTCTATTTCTATATGCAGCTTGACACTCAAAAAATAGGTCACTTACGATCCAATGCATTCCATTTTTTCTTCCTATTAGCCATTTGTTTGTGTACGGGAATTATTTATGTGCTGTGAGTGTGGAATAGGCCTACAGTTTCTAGCTGGGTAGCTAAATACGAGTATGTAAGTATATACAATATTTCCTCAATATTTTTATTTAAAAAATCATGTATGTATGTATATAAAAAATTTAGCTTGAGAACCTGTTAAGCAAAGCACAACAAAGCACACATATATGTATGTAAACTTGTATATACATGCATAGGTATGTATGTACGTAATTCTGAAGGAAAACAAACATAAGCCCAATGAAGCAATAAAAGTAAATAAAAGGCCGTATTTGAAGCCGACACATATTTTTTCTTTACTATTTGTTCTAAAAAAAAACACAACACAAAAGACAAAACACAAGTCGTAATAAAAATAGAAAAAAAATCACATGCAAATACTTATATACATACATATGTACGTACATACCCAGTAGCAAAAGGCAAACTGAGAAATAAGTTGGAAATACATACTACAAGAGCTCAGTTAGCCAAGACATAATTTTACATATATTAACTTAGGCCGATCTACAATACCAACATCACTCCACTTGCAGGTTATAGATTCCTAAGAGCTCTATTAGCAAGATTTAAGATTTTGCTTAGTTTTTGTAGAAGCTTAGAAGTTGTTACTCAACACGTCATCGGGATCGCACCAGCCATATTAGTTTTTCATCGAACAAGTTTACAAAATTTTGAATAGTTTGTTCGTTTGATTTGTCCTTATTTTCGACAGGGGAGATGATACAGAAAATGTGACCAGCATTAGACCGTTAGCCGCCTCTCAGCGATTTTAAAGCGCTCAGCTGATTGGCTGATGTAAGAGGGGATATTATTTACAACGACAAAAACTGAGATGGTGTTGGTCATATACGAAAAAGTTGACAATGCTACTGCGTTGCCGTCTGGAGAGCCATTGACTGGAAGGCAAATAACCTCACTTTACCTTTATACATGAAACCATTAATTTCATTCGCCTCTCTCAATGTCACATCCTTTATGAAGTAACAGCCAAAGTTACTCTAACGATTTTGTTCGGAAGTCCAACCTTGTAAATCTGTAAATCGTACAATTCTTTTCACGCATAATAATAGGAGTTCACCGATTGAGTGCAAGGATGAGAGTCGATCAGTTTTGCGCTCTACGTATGCATACATACACATGCACATATGTATGTATGTATATGGACTTACGGGGTTCAATGTTTCAGAATTTCGATGTGAATAAACTGATACGCATTTAACCATTTCTGAAGTGAGTCAGCCCCTAAAAAAATTCAAAATAATATATTGAAAAATTAAACGATAACAACTGGAGCAATTAAAGCAAAAAAAAAAAAAAACGCTTTAAAATACAATTTAATATGAGTAATATAATACTTTTCTTGGAAAAGAATACAAAGTAAATGTTGTACGATAACACAGAAATGTAAACAAACTTCTGCGATTTTGTCAGCTCAACATCTGATTATGCCAATTAGCAAATGAACCTTGGGTTTCGTTGGCATTGCGGGCTTTCGAAGTTTCTATGTTCAAGTTCGTGCCTGCTGTAACTAATCAATGTGCCATACATCTACGTTGAATCCAAGCGATCCTTCTCCATCCACCATCGCCTTAATGCAGGAATGGAGAGATGTAAAGTCAGGACTTAATAGGATTCAGTGCATTTGTTCACCATTATTTGCAGTTCATCGAAGATGAACGAGTAAATTGGTGTAGCTCTACGAGTAGCTCTCCATTAGACTGAAATTTGGTTTTTTAGATCACTATGGTGTTTTTCAAACGAAGCCATATGCTATCAAAAAAGCAGTCGATTGGGTGCTCACTTGGAAAATAATCTCTTCTTTTATTCTCAAAGCCGACTCATTGATGATGAGTTTGAAATGAATTTTGGAATGCTTGACTTTCTTCTCGATTGCTTTTGAATACTGCGCTATCAAGCTTACTAGGGTATCATTGCCGAAAACTGTGTATAATGAGCTGGCAGGCAGAGAATCCGTGAGGTGGTCATTCCATGCAAAGAGAGGCCTTACCGTTGTTGTATTTGATATATTCTTAGTTCAGCGAGTACTTGGGGAGAACACAGGAATGCAAAGCAGTGAGTTTGGTGCTTCTAAGGCTCCAACGTGACCGTACCTCTCGATAGTGGTCTTAACCGGACACGGTACCCATGCAGTCAGACTCAACATACATAACATCTGGCTTAAATAATTTTCAATTCATTTTACAGTTAGTAATAGAAATAAGTATACACCGGATACGTTTTCAATTTTCCCCCAATCGATTCCTTCAAACAACCTAAGTTATAACAAAATTGTGTTTTATTTACATGAATGAAATACAAAAATCATATTTAATCCAAATAATGACAAAATTTTAAAACGCAACCAAATTATAGCTTTTTATATAAAACTTTAAAAAATGCATGTCTCAAATGTAAGTATACAGTTCATCATATTATTAATTTGTGAAATCAAAAACATAATTAAAATCAAATCCTAGTATTTGGTAGGATAACCATTAGACTTTACAATTGCTTTAAGTCGTGATGGCATTGATTTCACCAAGTTTTCAGTTACAGCTGGTGGTATTTTATTCCATTCCTCTTGAAGGACGTTTTTCAGTTGTTCCTTATTTCTAATGAGATGTTAACGTATTTGCCGCTTTAAATGTTCGATTGGGTTAGTATCCGGGGACTGTGGAGGTGTTTTCAGCTGTTTTCGCACATTGTATAACAGCCACTCTCGTACAATGTTGGATGTGTGCTTGGGTCATTATCCTGCTGAAAGATAAACGTTGCTCCAAGGCCCAATTTCGTAGCGTTTTCTTTTAAAATATTTTTCAAAATATTTAAGTAACCATATCGGTCCATAATATTTTCGATAAATCCCAAGTTTCCAACACCGCAGTCATACATCCCCAAACCATCACAGAACACCTCCATGCTTCACAGTGCCAGTCATATTGTTTGGATCCAATTCCGCGTTAACTTTTCTCCAAACTTTTTCACGGCCATCAGATCCACAGATACTGAACTTACAGTCATCAGAAAATATGACTTGGTTCCAAAACGTTTGGTCATATTTTTCATGACCTTTTGCGAATGAAATCCGTTTATTCCGATTGACACTACTCACGAAGGACTAGTTCCTAACACTGCACCCATGATAACCAACACTATGCAAAACCCGGCGAATAGTTTGGGTGGCTTAATTGTTTTCCAGTCTCATTTTCAACTTCAGATTTCAATTTGGGGGCATTTATTTTGGGGTTTGTCCTGATTTTTCGTACGACTAAGCTTTTTTCTCTGGGACTTAAAAGCGGCGGACGCCCACAACGCTCTTTATTAGTGGTGCCTCCCGCACTTTTATATTTATTCCCAATCTTTTCAACTGTAGCAAAACTCCTACATATGTGTCAAACGACCGATTTCTCGCAATGATTTATGTATGTTCCTTGTGATATTTTATAATCAGTTTTTTTAAATCATCAATAAATCATTCCTCTTGGTGCCATTACTAAAAATGTCGCAAAAATTAATACAAAACGTACTTCCCAAAATTTTTATACTCACTTTAATTATTTCCTGAACAATTGTTTGCTGTATACTAACTTTTGTGACATAAATTTCGCTGGAATCAAAGACAAAGCAATGCATGGATAACGGTACCTAAAATTTACAGCTAAATTAAGGCGCATATGAAAGCTTATCCCAGTACTCAATTACCATGTGTAAAATATTTTGATTACATATTAAGGAAAGCGTTAGCGTCAAACAATTCCATATATCAGGCTCCTGTATCCTTGTTTACATATGTTACTTATGCAGTTAGTAATCCGCGTATATTTTTGGATTATTTTTGCTGGTAAAATAAGTATAATTTAAAAAACTTATGGGACATGTTTTATTTTACGTTAATTATTTATATATGAATTATTTCTAATTAAATTTTTGTTATTCAATTACAAAAATTTATATACAATACATATGTATATATTCAGCAATCATTCGAAATTGCGTAGATGTCCCTTGTTGCGTCAGCAAGTCAGCTGATTCCCTCAAAATCGTTTGGAGCCGGTTAACGGTCTTATATTTGGCCACACCTTCTGATTCCTCTACATCGTTGTTGTACATACGTTTCTTTGTTTATTTTAAGTACTCTGTTGCTTGATTCACACCAACGTACATACTACATTTATATAGATATAAACATATATACATTTATTTATTTTTGCCACTAAGTCGAATTCTTCGTCGATATTTATATGATGCACATGCATGTAAGTATTTACATATGCATATAAGTATGTATGCATGTATGCAAGTTTCACAAATTTTTATTTTTCTGTTCTCATATTTCGAAAGCAAAAAGAATTAGCTGACTGCAACAACAAAATTATTATTATGTTATTGTTGATTTCAGTTGCGGCCTCGCATCAAACATTTTTAGTTTCAGTTGCGAACATTCCAGAAATAATTTCGGAATTTTGTTATCCAATTTTTCAGCATTCGATTCGTTTTTTAAACAGTATTTTCCCATGATTCAATTATACAAGGTTAAGTAAAGTTTGACAACTGATTTCGGATGCTACTTAATCCATTGATGCAATTTGGAAGCAAGGGAAAAAGGGCATAAGTTTATCCCCTTTCTGAAAATGTAGTAAAAAATTGAAAAAGGTCGTTGTAAGCCATAGAATAATTTTATGTTATTTTATAAGTGGTACTTAATTATTTATATTTTTAACTTAACTATTCCCATGGATTTGTGTCATATATAAAGCGTTTTTCAATAGGTGCGCTTCAACTTTTTTCCGATAGGGAGGGCGAACGACGCAATATTTTTTATTTTTCGCTTGTCATTTGTAAACTTCATTAGTATACATTTCATCATGGAACGCTACACACTTGAGCAACGACTGCAAATCGTGCAAATTTTTTATGAAAATAATCGTGCAAATTTTTTATGAATTTTTATAAATTTTCCAAAAAATCATCTTCAGTGATGAAGCTCACTTTTGGCTCAATGGCTTTGTCAACAAGCAAAATATGCGTTACTGGGCAGAAAGCAATCCACACGTGATTCATGAGGCACCGTTGCATCCCGAAAAAATCACTGTTTGGTGCGGTTTACATGCCGGCGGCATAATTGGCCCATATTTTTTCGTTGACGAGAACGATCGCCCCGTTACTGTGAATGGAAATCGATACCGCGACATGATAAACGATTATTTTTGGCCGCAATTGAATGGTATGGACTTAGACACACAAACCACACAGCACACGCTACAATTGATTTGTTGAAGAGTAAGTTCGATGAGCGCATTATTTCCAGAAATGGACCGGTCGAATGGCCGCCGCCCTCGTGTGATTTGACGCCTCTAGACTATTTTCTTTGGGGTTATGTGAAGTCATTGGTCTACAGTAACAAACCGGCGACGATTTGTGAGCTCAGAGCCAATATTGAACGCGAAATTGCTGGAATTTCGGCCGATTTATACAAAAGAGTGGTCGAAAATTGGGGTCAACGATTGGACTTCGTAAAACGTGCACGCGGTGGTCATGCAAAAGAAATCGAATTTCATACTTAAATGTATATGTTCAAACTCGATAATAAAAAAAAAATTAGTTAAAAAAGTCAAACCGTTTGTGTTTTATTTAAAAAAGTTCAAAAGTTGAAGCGCTCTTACTGAAAAACCCTATATGTATTTATCAATGTAATTTTCATAGAACTTTCAATAGAATTGAAAGATGCGAAAGTCTAAGCAAAATGGAATAGGCAAAACAGTATTGCCTGCTAACTTTTTCAGCAAAATTTTTAATTTCTACGCTTTTGAGTACTTTTTCTTTAGAATTTGCTCTGAAATAAAAAGTAGCTTTTCCAAGAGGACAACACGGATTTATTAAGTAGCTTCAAGATGGCTAACACAGGGTGAAAATTAGGCTACTTACATCACCTTTAATTATTGCTTCATGGTATTTTCCAAACGGTTCTGTCTGACGGCACCTTAAGCCCGGCTCTTTCAAGCGATTGCATACTAATTTCAACCCCTAAAGCAATTTTCTCACGCGTTTCAAACATGTGATTTATTTGTATTTTTTACATGTGTACAAGTTATATGTGTATGTGCTCTGTTGTTGTTTTTTTTTTCTTAAGTGTTCCAGAAATATCTATCATTGGGTATCTTTTCGTCTTTTTTTAACAATAAAATAAAGCAAAACAAAAAATTAGCCAAACTGGCGGGTGCAAAGTTATGAGTAAACCCGATCTACGGTAATAAATTTATGAGACCAAGCCGTCGGCAATAATATTGCATACATACATAGGAACATATATATGTATGTACATGTGTAGTTTTACCAAAGCGTAAGCACTGCGCTTTGTGCCAAAATGCAACGACGGCTGATGGCGATGATAGGTCACACCGGCATACATATACATACATACGTACATATGTATATTTGTACATAGAAATATCGGACTTCCTCACCTTTATTGAACATTATTTTAATTTATTTTAGGAGGAAGAAGTTCACAGAGGAAAATTTTACCTCCGAGGTGGATGTGGAGTTTTCTTATACACCCCACAACAATCCAAGCTCAACTTTTCAAACAAAGCTTTAATTCCAAAGAAAAATCCTCCTCACAGAAATTATATTTCTACATTGCCAACACTGGTAATCTCATAATAGTGAGAAAGGAGTCTCTCTTCACCCACAATTCTATGGCATGAAGAAATCTGTACATAGCCGTGGCTTAATAAATGGTATATTTATTTACGTTTTCATTTTTGGTATGCCAGTAAATTACGAGTAAGTGTTCGACAAAGTTCACCACGAGTATCGTAGCAATTGCATACGTGTAGCAGCGTGAGTAAATTAATAACAAAATGCGCTCATAAAGTTTACCGTAAACTTAGATGAGAGCCATTTTTCGTTTCATTTATCAGCCACCTGGGAAATAAACACGACAAACTTAGCTGTGTATATCAATTGATAAACGGTAAAACGCGCGTAAGTATGACTGTAAATGCATATAGACAAGTGATAAATTATACTACCTATACATAATTTTAGTTTGCTGGCACTTAAGAGGAAATAAAAAAGTTGCGCGCAATGGATGAGGTAAATGCAATAATATAATAATTCAAGTATTATCTGATGCATATACATATGTACATACTACGTATCTACTCTTCTGCTATTTTAGACCTCAGGATCAAAACGTAAACGCAAGCGGATTAATCCCACACACGTCTGGACAGACCTTCAAACGCAAGTGCTTCTGCAAGCTGTATGTGATGCCGTCAAAGACCAACCTGAAACCTTTGAGGTAAATGCAGTCATACGTACTTAAGAAAAATTAAAGTTATTTATAAATACACATACATACATATTTATGCATAATATCTCACTTAAGAAACCGACATCAGAGGCTTTTTACAATAAAATCAAGGAAAGCACACTCTGTCTAGAATCGATCGGCTGGATGTCTTTAAAATGTAAGATGCGGCACCTGAAAGTGAAATACTTAGACGCTGTTGATTGGAAAGAAAAAAACGTCGGCTCTCAGTTGTTGACCAGCGGAAAAGAGCAAAGTGTCATGGAGTATATTAATAAAATATCACCCTATTGGGATATACTCAGTGATATTTTTAGACACAGCAAAATCGTAAGCCCAGGCATTGTATATGAGGGTGCTAATGACGACATTGACACCACGAACGCAGAGGTACGCAATATGTGCGATAGTAATCCTTATGATTCGGGTGATGGTGAGTTGGAATTAAAATTTCAGCCTGGTACTCCACAGCCCTCAACTTCGCAGAGCTCATATGATTTATCACATACGAAAGGCCAACAGAAGTCATTACATACACAAACATCGAGGCAGAGTCCGATAGATATTACAAGTACAAAAAACATAAAACATAGGCATATAAAGAAAAAGTCTGCATGTGCGCACAAATTTCAGTGCTTGCGGTTAATTGAAAAAAAGAAAATAGCATTGGAAAAAGAGAAATTAGAATTTGAAAAAGAAAAGTTGCAGAATGAATTTGAGCTTAGAAAAATTGAATTACAAAATGAATTTGAGTTGAAAAAATTTGAAATTGGAACACGCATAGAATCCGATGAGAGAGTTAAAAAATATGAAATTGACTTAAAATATAAGTAACATACACATACATAGATACGCACATACATACATACATTTGTATATACACATAGCATTAATTCCAATCATAGTAAGATTACATTGCCGGCATTGCTTCTTAGAAGTAAAATTTGTGAGTTTATTTTCATTGAAGAATAAATTTGTTAGTTTCTAAATGTAAACATTTTTTTCTTTGAGTTTTCGGCGCATTTCTAAATACAGTGCACTCGCGGTAACTCGAATAGCCGCTAAGTCGAACGACGTGCTAACTCGAACACATTTTTCCCCCTATTGACTTCTTTGTAACTCGAACAATAAAAAAGCGCTATAACTCGAACAAAAAACAAATTTATTTGTACACACATTCTTTTCAAACATGTATATTTTGTACATAGATACATATGTAATAGTATATGTATATAAATTATATGTATACTAGTGTATTGTCCATATGAATATTTCGGCGTTAATATCCCGTTAGTTTTCTGGGAACAACATCTTGCATTGACCAAATTGCTTTAAATTTGTCATTTGTAGTATATCAGTGCACGTGAGTAATGGATCGTAAAAGGTTGAAGTGTTTAACATTAAAAGAGAGGGCTGAAGTCCTTAACAAAATTAAACGTGGACGTAGTGTTACTTCTCTAGCGAAGGAATATGGGGTAGCCAAGTCCACCATAAGTCTTATAAAAAAGAAAGATAAGGCAATTTATGGCTTGCACTAACGCTACCGGCAACCATAAGCTTAAACTTCTCGTTATTGACAAAGCAAGAAATCCTCGAGTTTTCAAAAATTTTAACTGTCCGGTGGAGTACAAAAATTCCAAATCAGCCTGGATGACTTCGGCGATTTTCAAAGACTGGTTTCATAATTCGTTCGTGCCGCAGGTAAAATCCAGATTCATTAAAACAATTGTTTTAACCAAGTTAAATGACTTTAATATTTAGGTAAGAAAAAATTTTAAAGATGGGGACTACCTGAGAAGGCTCTTCTTCTAATTGATAATGCCCCATCACATCCCAACGAAATCGAATTAAAGTCCGAGGATGGTTTAATTTTAACTATGTTTATGCCGCCGAATGTGACACCATTGATCCAGCCAATGGACCAAAATGTAATTCGTATAACGAAACTATACTACAGAAATTTTCTTCTGGCTTCCATTTTCAACAATCGATCGAAAAATCGATATCGATGACTGTTTTTTTCACATAGCACACTCAATTGATAAGTCGAACAAATTCGATAAATCGAACAGCGCCTGTTTTAATTAGTTCGAGTTATCGCGAGTGCACTGTATTGTCGGGAAGATCTTTTCTGATTCACTGCTTTATAGGTCCAAGAAGTGCCTACATCGGAATATATTTGTTTTTTGTGTATGCAGATGGAGAAAAAATGAGAGACGTAACTATTTGTTTACATGCGATTGAAGCAACTCGTAACTTTCGACTTCGGGCAAGTACTCTCTTGCGGTATCACTCTGTTGTATTCGGCTTAAAATCTCAATGGGATCTGCAGCGTCTGTCAGCCGATTGGTGCAGCTGTAGTTCAACAAAAACGTGTCCTTAAATAAAACACTGCACAATCTGGTTATACTCTGGGCTGGTTACCACATAATTAATATTTATTTACTTTTTTTTATTTTTTATTTGTAACCAAACAAATTGTATTTCATATATAAAATTGTGCATAAACAGGATTTAATCCTATGAAGAAGCAGAAGCTGGTTCTTACCATGTAAATGCTATTTCTACTGAGAAGTAATGTAAAGTTTCAGACGACCACTCCGGTTTGATGAAGAAAAGTTGCAATCACAACTGGCAGTTAACAGATTCACCACTTGACTCAAGCTTCTGCTCTCAGAGAGTACTGCTCCAGAGAGCACTTGCTGACTAAGAATTTGAAACAATCAGGAGTGGCACGTTGCCGCAGAACGGAAAGGCGCTGCCTGCAGGTCCACGCAGTGATGGGTCATAGCATTAGTTTGCATTACGACCAGGATTTCAAAAATGTTCGTTGTACGTGTACGAGTATTAATATATTTATTGCTATTATTGATTGATTGATTCCAATGTGATCACCTTCTTACGAGATCCCACTATTTGTGAAACGCAGCAAACACATTAATGAGTCACTAACTTTAATTTATAAACATACATATGTATATGAATGTATTTGCATTTGTTAATAAAATATATTAGCACGTATGTACATGGGCATACATACATTAGTACATATTTACACGTTGTAGCATAGTGAGTAGTAAAATATTTACACACACACATACGCATGTATTAAAAATGTTTGCAACTACATAAGTATGTATGTGCATGCATACATACATATGTATGTATATCAATGCCAAATTATTACATATTCGTTTACCGGCGCTGAAAGAAAACAAATACGAAGATATGTACGTGCAAATGTCCGTATGTGGATATGGCACGTTATAAAACCAAAACAATAATAAATATACCATATACATATGTATGTATTAAACTTAATATAAACAAATAGAGTATATGAGAAAGACATGAACATACATAGGATATGTATGTATGTACATATAAATAAATGCATTTGTATGTAAGAGGAATATATGATGGAGCGCGCATGTTCGTATACACATGTACATAGTATATAATCTTTTAAGAAATTGTAAAGCAATTACATGCATACATATTCACATGTGTATGTCGATATAAAAATGTTTGCCTCAACCCATTAGAACAAAGCAAAACAGCTGTATTCACGTACATATGTAATATATGTATGTATAGGGGTTTTCAATAGGTGCGCTTCAACTTTTTTCCAATAGGGAGGGCGAACGACGCAATATTTTTTATTTTTCGCTTGTCATTTGTAAACTTCATTAGTATACATTTCATCATGGAACGCTACACACTTGAGCAACGATTGCAAATCGTGCAAATTTTATATGAAAATAATCGTTCTGTTGCTGCTACTTTAAGAGCATTACGGCCATTTTACGGTCCATTTAACAAGCCGTCACGTTTTGGGGTTATGTGAAGTCATTGGTCTACAGTAACAAGCCGGCGACGATTTGTGAGCTCAGAGCCAATATTGAACGCGAAATTGCTGGAATTTCGGCCGATTTATGCAAAAGAGTGGTCGAAAATTGGGTTCAACGATTGGACTTCGTAAAACGTGCACGCGGTGGTCATGCAAAAGAAATCGAATTTCATACTTAAATGTATATGTTCAAACTTGATAATAAAAAAAAAAAATTAGTTAAAAAAGTCAAACCGTTTGAGTTTTATTCAAAAATGTTCAAAAGTTGAAGCGCTCTTACTGAAAAACCCTATATATGCACAAGTAAGTTTGTTTACTAACTTTAATATATGTATGTATGTATGCATGTATGTACGTAACTTAGCACACAAAGTAAATATGCGACAGCAAGCTTTTTATAAATATTTATTACGATTAATTAATTATGCCCGTGATAACAAGAAATCTTTATTTTACAACAACTATAACAGAGCAATGGAAGCGCGCATCAACGAGTGCAATTGAGTTCAGTCACAGCAACAAACACATTTAGAACAAAAGCAAGTCAGAAATCGTCAAGGCGATCGGTCGCTCGGTTATTTATAACAGCGTAGAACACTTAAAACTGAAACAAGCAAAACAACAAATAAGGCACGAAAAATACTAAATTTGTCAGGCGGAAAACAAAAAACTCCCGTTACACAAAATCCGCTTACTATTACATATTTTATATAGGTGTACACAGTATACATATACATACATATATATGTATTTGAATGCATGTGCATATGTACATATGTATGTATAAATTTACATGAATGTGGTATATAGAACGAATTCATGCTGTACTTACGAATATGCCGATATAAATGATAAAATATGGATGTAAATTTGCGAAATTTTTATGAAATACAGCTTAAAACATTTTAATTGAAATGCTGTATTCATAGACGAATTGTTTAGGAATGTATTTTTACAATAGATTTACGCCTCCACCCTTGACATTTTTATGCCACTTTTTCTTATTGAGATTTTCGGGGTTTTAGCCAGCAATGTCTACAATAACCATGTAACCGGAACGAATATATTTCCAGTAACGGACTGTCACTTCAGCAGCATTCCTCGTATACATATGTACATACATACATACAACTTATAACATTGAAAATGCCTCTCATAGTGATTTTTTGCAAAATGTAACATCATTTCAGAACAAGTGGGCACAATTTCCGTATATCCGTGATGTCGGGATAACATCTTGAGCATCAATTTTCATTTCGTCCAGTACTTGCCAATGACCCAACTTCTTTTTAAATTCAAACTCATTGTTGAAGCCCAATCGATAGCCCATTCCATTAAATCTTCGTTAAAAACAATAAATAAATTATATTGAGATTGCTTGCTTTTCGTCCTCAATTTCAATTGCGCAACGAAATTTTTTATATTGCATTTGTTTTCCTAATGATGAGCAACAGATTGGCAAAATTTTATAAAACGTCTAATGATGCGAATGTTGCCGCAATCCACGCTTAAGCGCGAAATGCACCAGTCAGGTGGCTTGTCAAACCATGCAACCATTCCTATTTGGTGAAGCTATTTGTTTAGTTGAAATTATGGAGGGAACACTTCTCGAACCTATTAAACAGTGACAGCTGCGCATGTCACCGAGAAAGTGAAGATCCCGATACCCCAATCGTTGACGACGGAATTGTCGTTCCGCTACCCGATCATGACGAGGTGAGAATAGCGATAACGCGGCTAAAGAACAACAAAGCGGCGGGCGCCGACGGACTGCCGGGTGAGCTATTCAAACATGGCGGCGAGGAGCTGGTAAGGTGCATGCATCAGCTTCTATGCAAAATATGGTCGGATGAAAGCATGCCTGCCGATTGGAATTTAAGTGTGCTCTGCCCAATCCATAAGAAGAGCGATCCTGCAATTTGTGCCAATTACCGCGGGATTAGTCTTCTAAATATCGCCTATAAGGTTCTAGCGAGCGTATTGTGTGAAAGGCTGAAGCCCACCGTCAACCAACTGATTGGACCTTATCAGTGTGGCTTCAGACCTGGAAAGTCTACCATCGACCAAATATTCTCAATACGCCAAATCTTGGAAAAGACCCATGAAAGGAGAATCGACACACACCATCTTTTCGTCGACTTCAAAGCTGAAAGGAAAGGAGTTACCTGTATGCCGCGATGTCTGAATTTGGTATCCCCGCAAAACTAATACGGCTATGTAAGATGACGTTGCTCAACACCAGCAGCGCCGTCAGAATTGGGAAGGACCTCTCCGAGAAGTTTGATACCAAACGAGGTTTCAGACAGGGTGACTCGCTGTCGTGTGACTTCTTTAACCTGATGTTGGAGAGCATCGTACGAGCCGCAGAACTTAATCGCTCAGGCATAATTTTTTATAAGAGCGTACAATTGCTGGCGTATGCCGATGATATTGACATCATCGGCCTTAACAACCGCGCTGTCAGTTCTGCCTTCTCCAAACTGGATAAAGAGGCAAAGCGAATGGGTTTGGTGGTGAACGAGGACAAAACGAAGTACCTCCTGTCTTCAAACAAACAGTCGGCGCACTCGCGTATCGGCACCCACGTCACTGTTGACAGTTATAATTTTGAGGTTGTAAAAGACTTCGTGTATTTAGGAACCAGCATTAACACCGATAACAATGTCAGCCTTGAAATCCAAAGTAGAATCTCTCTTGCCAACAAGTGCTACTTTGGACTAAGTAGGCAATTGAGTAGTAAAGTCCTCTCTCGACGAACAAAACTAACACTCTACAAGACTCTCATCATGCCCGTCCTAACGTATGGCGCAGAAGCTTGGACGATGACAACATCCGATGAAGCGACGCTTGGAGTGTTCGAGAGAAAGATTCTGCGTAAGATTTTTGGACCTTTGCACGTTGGCAATGGCGAATATCGCAGACGATGGAACGATGAGCTGTATGAGCTTTACGACGACATAGACATAGCGCAGCGAATAAAGATCCAGCGGCTACGTTGGCTGGGTCATGTCGTCCGAATGGATACAAACGCTCCGGCTTTGAAAGTATTCGATGCGGTACCAGCTGGTGGTAGCAGAGGAAGAGGGCGGCCTCCTCTGCGTTGGAAAGATCAGGTGGAGAAGGACTTGGCTTCACTTGGTGTGTCCAACTGGCGCCGGTTAGCACGAGAAAGAAACGACTGGCGCGCTTTGTTAAACTCGGCCAAAATCGCGTAAGCGGTTATCGCGCCAATTAAGAAGAAGAAGAAGTGATGGTGGCTGGAGTTTAGCCATTCTAGTTTCTTAGTTTTCATTCTAGGTGTTGAGATATCGTCTAATTGCTGATTGCATATCTCTATTTTCACGTGTGGGATCTTTTGTTAACGGTGCTGAGCAGACTTCTTTGGCCGCACTGACTGCCATCTGGTTCCCGTGAATTCCTATGTGACTTGGTATCTAAATTAAGTGTAAAGTAGCCTCCTTGCCAACGAGCGCATGTTTTATTCTATAGATAGTGAATAAGTTGGATAAAGGGTTTTGAATTGTTTTTAGAACGGATTTTCTGTCGGTGCATATAAGTTTTACAATCGTTTTCCAATGCCATGCTTATACACATGTAGCGTGACAAACGGTAACTGCTTCTGCAGTAATGGTTGTATGTTTAAAATGTTAGAAAAAGTATTATGGTTTCATGAAATGAATCATGGTATACAAGTGTTTTCAGACTAGAAAAATCTAGAATAATTTGTTGCTGTAGGCGATAAGCAGCAACAGTTAAAGCTATTAAAAGTATTTCGTTTGAAACAAGCTTATCTCATATGTACACACATACATATGTACATACATATATACATATCCACATGAAAATAAACAAACCGGCGAATATGAAATGAAAACAAAGATACGCAAAGAACTCGGTCAAGGTATTATTTGGCTGCATAAAATCAAATCATTCCTCCGCTTTCGATGTGTGCTCATAATCACGTTGATATTGGCCGGTAAATAACTGGTGCGGAGCCATACCTATGCGCGCCCAAACATCCTACATAATTTTTTTTTTGTACCAAGTTAGGTGACATACATACATAGTGAACGATGAATAAGTTTTTTAAGATGAGCTGCTTGTTGCTCTTTCACAAATATTCATTTGATTAGTTATATTTTTAGTTTAACTCAGCGGTAATAACTGTTTTCAAGGATCATTTCTGCAACTTTTAGATTTTTAAGCTTTTCTAGCTTTTAGACTAGACGTGTTATCGGCATGGCGACTAACCTTGGCTGATATAAATAGCGTACATTCATCCTATGTACATATGTATCTGGATACAAAATATAATATAAAAATGTATTGTATTTACTCGTTAACCGCGCCAAAATGCATTCGACGCCTTAATTTTGAAGTGTTTTTGTTTTAATTTTTAAAATTGTTATTTCAATCGTGCAACAATTTACAATATCTCTTCAAGCTCAATAAATCCAGTTAGTACTTGAATTCTTTAGATGTGTATAAACTGTGATTGTATTGTGAAAAAATCAAAACTCCAGATTGATCAAGTACTTTAGATTGTACTTCAAACGAAGAATTCATTAAACAATTTATCCAATACGCAAAGAAATCAGTCAGAAACTCCAGACAATACTCAAACTTTCTCGAAATTTCAGTACACACCCTGTGCATATGGAAAGCAGATTATATCTGAGCGACAAGCCTGGAATTGAGTGGTGGTGAGTACGGAATAGTTTTTAAATGTTTGTATATATTTGTTTTGCATGTATTTTTGTTTTGTTTTGGTTGTATATACATACATATGTACATATGAATGTATTCATGACTTTACCTATCGTTCGCTTTCAGCTGTTGCGGTCTGACTTCGACCATATACAATAGTAATTTAAATATGTACATACATATGTATTTGTGAGTACATGTACATATGTAAAAGTATCGAAAGCAAAAAAGCAAAGCAAAGAAATTGTTAGAGCACTGTAAAACAACAAAAAAAGAAACTGCGCAGTATGAAAAATCACAAAAAATCTAAAATTACATACTATAACCGATTCTCTGATAAGGTCCCCCAACCAATCGTTGCCCACTTAGTGCGAGAGAGAGATAGAGAGCGAGCTCCAAGCATATGTTAAACCAGCAACAGCCAGCAATACATATTAATCACCTATACAACTCTGCCAACACTGCCACTGACAATGAAAACAAAAACAAAATCAAAAGCAAAAGCAAGTCAAACGGCGCTTTTCGCACCGGCTCTCCGGTGGGTATATAAAGGGAAATGCGCAGCAAAAATCCAGTTTAATTGAATAACACATTTCGTGAAGTCAAAATATAAGTGTGCACTAAAACAACGGGTTTCCCCGAAAGAAAGCAAAACATACATATCTAACTAAAGTATTATCTTTAAAAAACACACTATTAGAAAAGAAGCAATAAAAAGTGTAAATTCAAAGGACTTAATAAATCCAAATCTAATTTGTAATTTTTGAATTGCTAAACCAAAGTTATAACAAAATGTCTGAGGCTTATTTTGATCAATACGAGCACTATAATTTTGACCACGACAAGTACATGTATTCGGGCCATAGTGGCAAGCAACGCAGCAAGAAGGAGGCCAACGAGCATACCAATCACTTTGATCCTAACGGACATTCACGCAAATTAGTTACTAAATTTATGAACACTAACAACAATCGAAAATCGTGCGTCGCCAAGAATTGAGTGTTGGCCCAAAGTGAAGTAGTACGACAACAGCACCATAAGCTGAAGCTGAAGCAGGAATACAAAAGCGTTAGAAGTAGTAAGCAGAAAAAATTAAAAAATTAAAATTTGAAAGCAAGAGGAAAAATCGGCTGTAGTAGTACAGCGAGAGAGCATTGATTTTCGAAAAAAGAAAAGTATTAAATAGGTGTTTTGGAGCGGAGAAGTCAACGAAAGCTCAGTTTTTTTTTTTTGTGGATAGCAGCAAAGCAGGATAACGAGTTGAAGTGGTTTTTGTACTAGGCGAAAGCGGAAAAGAAGAAGAGCATCGCGGAGTATTAACGGCGTGCACCAGTGGCAGCCAACAATTTGCAGAAACTGCCATTTTTGTGCGCAGCGTATGCAAGTTGGTCGGCTTCCACGCCACGCCACACACACACACACACACAAGAAAAGTTGCGAATATTTGAAAAATAAAAATAAAAAATTATTAAATACTAATACTTCAAAGTTGTTAGCTCTAATATTACTTTGTAACATTTAAGTAATTTAGATACTCTTTTTTTTCCTGCAAAGTTTTTTCTTTCGATAATTATATTAATTTCTTATAAGTAATCATAAACTCACAAATTGTATGACGTTTAAACTTGCATATGTACTTGCACGTATGTATGTAATGTGCTAATGTCACTTCGGAATATAGTTTTTTTTTACATTTACATTAATTGCTTATAATCATCTTTTTTTTATATATATAATTACATACATATGTAGAATTAAACACTTGAGACTGTAAAAAGCATGAAGCTGCAGTTAAATTATAACAAATTGAATAAATATTTAAAAAAATGTAATACAAAACTGAAATACAAATGTCTTTTCTTTTTGCATTCTATAGAGAAGCAACAACGGTTGCGTTAGCTGAAAAGGGGGTTTCAACAAGGAGTTTGTTTTATTAAGACAATAAATGAAAATGATTTAAATTACAATTCTTTTTTCTTTTGGCTGGGTTCGTTAATCTATTGAAATTACAAATATTAATGAAGAATTATGTCTGACAGATATCCACCACGGCCACGGTTACAGATATCGGATTGTTTATCAACATTTTGAATCACTTTTTGGCAAAATGGGTATATTCTTTAAGGCTTTTTAAGGCCATAAGCATATCCCCACAAAAAATAATAATGTTATAAATCTCATGACCGGCGCGGCCAATTAACAGTTGAATTTCGTGAAGTTATACCTTCAGGAATTTTGTATTACCCTAAATTCATTTTTGCGGTGATTGGATGACGTGTAACTTTTGCGGATCCACCATTTCCATAGGATTTCTACATTTTTTTATTTTAATGAGATTTTCGAGTGAAATTTAATTTTTATTACCTTATGTCAAAGCTTCTATTTACAGACGTATATATGTATTTATATATGTATGTATGTGCATGTACAAACAGGCTATATGCATATGTACGTACACTTTTATGTGCAGATCTGTGGGCTTTTGAAAATATTTTAAATCGGCTTCCTTAAATCAACCCTTTCTACCTGTCTTAGTGTCGGATCGTTAGGTCAGGATTTTATTAATCTTGAAAGTGAAAAGAAGTAACTTTTTTTGGGAAACTAAGCACACATATACATATGTACATATGTATGTAGAGTAGAATGGGGTAAGATAGGTATGGGGGCACAATAGGTAGGTGGGGTTTTCGTCGCACTGTTTTTGCAGAGGTCACTCGTCTTATGTGAATTGAATACGTGGTGGGGAACAACGTTCGCGACTGTCATTTCGGCCGTCACCATTGATTAGTTATCCTAGTTCTGGCGTCGTTTAGTTTTTTGTGAGCTTTTCTCCGACATAGCATTTTTTTTATTCTACGGTGCAGTGCATTTAATGTATGTAAATATTTGTCAGGTGAGTTTTATTTTACGTAGAAAATAATGCTGAACACGAATAATGTGTTAGTTTTTTGATATTTTTGTTTTTAAAAAAAATATCGACACTAACATAAAACATGTGCTTGGGGGCACTATAGGTCAGCCGTCTGGGGGCATTATAGGTCACTACTTTTAATTGAATAAAATAAATTTTAATTGTTTCTGCAGCAAAATGGTGCGTAATTATGTGCGAAAAACGCCGAAACGAAGTGAAGAGGACGTAAAAAACGCAATCGCGGCAGTCCGAGATGGCGCTAGTGTTCGATCAGCCTCTAAACAATTTAAAATTCCGTTCGAAACATTACGTGCTCGCGTGATGAATTAAAGAAAAAATCCTAACTTTTATAACATATGCAGTGCTCATACTCTATAAATAAAAGTTAAAACGTTAATTTCCAAGCCATGTACATTGTTCTTTTCCCCTCACATATAGTGACCTATCGTGCCCCCCGATTTTGAAAATATCGAAAAAAAGTACCTTTGTCTTATTGAATGCAGCTTCCAAAATATTTAGCCAAACATAAGTCAGTATAACCAAAATGTTAGCAGATAAATAACCTTTCAAAATCTTGCTTATTTTTCAAAATCAATGCAAAAACACCGTAGCAAGAGCTCTCCAAAGAAAAATGACCTATCTTACCCCATTCTACTCTATGTATGATACTATATTTGTGAAGTTTTTAGATTTTCGACTATGGTAATTTTTGCTTTCGTAGCCGTAGTATCAGTTCTAATTTTTCTCATTTCCCCCATACACTAAACAAATCTTCTTCTTAATTGGCGCGATAACCGCTTACGCGATTTTGGCCGAGTTTAACAAAGCGCGCCAGTCGTTTCTTTCTCGTGCTAACCGGCGCCAGTTGGACACACCAAGTGAAGCCAAGTCCTTCTCCACCTGATCTTTCCAACGCAGAGGAGGCCGCCCTCTTCCTCTGCTACCACCAGCTGGTACCGCATCGAATACTTTCAAAGCCGGAGCGTTTGTATCCATTCGGACGACATGACCCAGCCAACGTAGCCGCTGGATCTTTATTCGCTGCGCTATGTCTATGTCGTCGTAAAGCTCATACAGCTCATCGTTCCATCGTCTGCGATATTCGCCATTGCCAACGTGCAAAGGTCCAAAAATCTTACGCAGAATCTTTCTCTCGAACACTCCAAGCGTCGCTTCATCGGATGTTGTCATCGTCCAAGCTTCTGCGCCATACGTTAGGACGGGCATGATGAGAGTCTTGTAGAGTGTTAGTTTTGTTCGTCGAGAGAGGACTTTACTACTCAATTGCCTACTTAGTCCAAAGTAGCACTTGTTGGCAAGAGAGATTCTACTTTGGATTTCAAGGCTGACATTGTTATCGGTGTTAATGCTGGTTCCTAAATACACGAAGTCTTTTACAACCTCAAAATTATAACTGTCAACAGTGACGTGGGTGCCGATACGCGAGTGCGCCGACTGTTTGTTTGAAGACAGGAGGTACTTCGTTTTGTCCTCGTTCACCACCAAACCCATTCGCTTTGCCTCTTTATCCAGTTTGGAGAAGGCAGAACTGACAGCGCGGTTGTTAAGGCCGATGATGTCAATATCATCGGCATACGCCAGCAATTGTACGCTCTTATAAAAAATTATGCCTGAGCGATTAAGTTCTGCGGCTCGTACGATGCTCTCCAACATCAGGTTAAAGAAGTCACACGACAGCGAGTCACCCTGTCTGAAACCTCGTTTGGTATCAAACTTCTCGGAGAGGTCCTTCCCAATTCTGACGGCGCTGCTGGTGTTGAGCAACGTCATCTTACATAGCCGTATTAGTTTTGCGGGGATACCAAATTCAGACATCGCGGCATACAGGTAACTCCTTTCCTTTCAGCTTTGAAGTCGACGAAAAGATGGTGTGTGTCGATTCTCCTTTCATGGGTCTTTTCCAAGATTTGGCGTATTGAGAATATTTGGTCGATGGTAGACTTTCCAGGTCTGAAGCCACACTGATAAGGTCCAATCAGTTGGTTGACGGTGGGCTTCAGCCTTACACACAATACGCTCGCTAGAACCTTATAGGCGATATTTAGAAGACTAATCCCGCGGTAATTGGCACAAATTGCAGGATCGCCTTTCTTATGGATTGGGCAGAGCACACTTAAATTCCAATCGGCAGGCATGCTTTCATCCGACCATATTTTGCATAGAAGCTGATGCATGCACCTTACCAGCTCCTCGCCGCCATGTTTGAATAGCTCAGCCGGCAGTCCGTCGGCGCCCGCGGCTTTGTTGTTCTTTAGCCGCGTTATCGCTATTCTCACCTCGTCATGATCGGGTAGCGGAACGACAATTCCGTCGTCAACGATTGGGGTATCGGGATCTTCACTTTCTCGGTGACATGCGCAGCTGTCACTGTTTAATAAGTTCGAGAAGTGTTCCCTCCATAATTTAAGATTGCTCTGTACGTCAGTCACCAGTTCGCCGTCTTTGTTCTTACAGGAAAACGCCCCGGTCTTAAAACCTTCTGTAAGCCGCCGAACTTTCTGGTAGAATTTTCGGGCGTTGTTCCTGTTGGCAGCATCTCAAGCTCTTCGCACTCACGTATTTCGGCCTCACGTTTCTTCTTTCGGATAATACGTCTCTCTTCCTTTTTCAGCTCTTTGTAGCGATCCCACATGGCTCGCGTTGCGCCCAATCGCAGCGTGGCTCTATAGGCGGCATCCTTTCTTTCTGCGGCAGCGTGACATTCCTCGTCGTACCAACTGTTTTTTCGGGCTCGCCGGAATCCGATTTCTTCTTCGGCGGCGGTACGTAGAGAACGAGAAATGTTGCTCCATTGTTCGTGGATGCCGGTTTGTTGGGCAGTACTCTCTGAGAGCAGGAGTGAGAGTCGAGTGGCGAATCTTCTGGCTGTCTGTTGTGATTGCAGCTTTTCGATGTCGAACATTCTTTGCGTAGGTAGATGTACGTTTTTTTGCTGCACAGAGGCGTGTGCGCAGTTTGGCTGCAACAAGGTAGTGATCCGAGTCGATGTTGGGTCCTCGGATCGTACGTACATCTAATACACTAGAAGCGTGTCTTCCATCTATCACAACATGATCCATCTGGTTTCGTGTTTTTCGATCAGGAGACAGCCAGGTGGCTTGGTGAATCTTCTTATGCTGGAATCTGGTGCTGCAGACTACCATGTTTCGGGCCCCGGCGAAGTCGATCAGCCTCTGTCTGTTACCGGATGTTTCGTTGTGCAGGCTGAATTTTCCGACTGTGGGACCAAAAATTCCCTCCTTGCCCACCCTGGCGTTGAAGTCGCCAAGCACGATTTTTATGTCGTGGCGGGGGCAGCGTTCATAGGAGCGTTCCAGGCACTTATAGAAAGAATCTTTGGTCGCATCGTCCTTCTCTTCCGTCGGGGCGTGGGCGCAAATTAACGATATGTTAAAAAATCGCGCTTTGATGCGGATTGTTGCGAGACGCTCGTCCACCGGAGTGAACGAGAGTACTTGGCGACGAAGTCTCTCTCCCACAACAAATCCGACACCGAATTTGCGCTGCTTTACATGGCAGCTGTAGTAGACGTCGCAAGGTCCTATGGTTTTCTTACCTTGCCCCGTCCATCGCATCTCTTGGATGGCAGTGATGTCAGCCTTTACTCTCACGAGGACATCAACCAGCCGGGCAGAGGCACCTTCCCCATTAAGGGACCGGACATTCCAGGTGCATGCCCTCAAATCATATTCCTTATTTCGTTTGCAGGGGTCGTCATCAGTATAGGGAGGTCTCATCCGAGGCTTTTTCAAACTTTTCATTTAAGTGGCGGGCCCCAAACCCAACGCACAACCAGCTATCCTGGAATGTTTCGCCTTCTCACGTTAGCTCACTCCCGAACGGGTGTTCGGAAGCTACCCAGAGGATACGTGGGCTAATACCGGCCGTTGTAAGCTGCTTGAACCATATGCAGAAGAATCGTCCTAGCCATTCCCAAGTGAATGGCGATCAGTAACTTTCCCCACTTGCGTGGACTTCTACACATGGAACCAGTCACCATCACTACACTACCGTAAACCGAGAGCAATACTGCCCTACAATACTCCAGCAGCTTATGGAAAGCTTTAGCAAAGTATTTCTCCCTTCTACGGCTTGGCCACACTATTGACAACCACGAACACATCTTGACTGGGAAGCTATTTCCAGTCTTCACACTTTGCGGAGGAGTTCTCTCCTTAAACCACATATTTCAAGATTGACCCCTTTTGGAAATGATTACTTCAGGTAGAACTGCATTATTAAAAAGCCCTACATCCGAGAATATAATCGCTATCAACAGCTTTATAAAGCATATCCGAGCCCGAATTTAAATGAACTATAAATTTCCCCTATTTAGTTTAAGTACAAACATATACCTTTTATTTAAACACAAAACATACTAGTCGTCCTACTTTTTTACATAATTTTTGTAGAGCTGCATCTACACTCGTTCAAAATTAACGTATTATATTAGTTAATAAATAATAATAATATGCATCCAACCATAAATATTTCTCCCATAACAAATTGTATAGCTTTATACCGAAAGCCATTTTAACAAACTGCGATTTTACAAAATCATTTTGCACAAAACTTCAAAATGGTTAAATAACTGACCGGAGGTAGCTAAAACGGAAAACAAATGTTTTGAAGTCCCTCAGGGATAACACAGAGAACGTAAATTCATCTACGTTCTCTGGGATAACAGCTAACAGGGTGCCTATAAAGATTGCACACAGGATTGTACTAAGTACAGAGTGGTACTTCAATTAGTATGCAGTGTTTTCGTATGTGAGTATTGCGGCGTTCGGGATACGCCTTTTGCACTTTCGAACATTACCTTTTCAAAATGTGTCATGGTGCCTGTCGCATTTACTAAATGCATAGATGATAAATTAAAAAGTTTGGCCATCCGAAGCAAAATTGTGAGAATGGCTTGGGCTGAAAATTCTTTTCTACACTTTTGCATTTCCGTCTTATACAGACATAAGCACATTTTGGTTAATTTTATGCTTTAGTATTTTATTTGATATTTAGATAAGCACTCAAAATTGAGAGGATGTTAATATTATTAGCAAATGTAATTGAAAAGTAGCAAGTGCACAGATCCTTATAACAATCAAAAAATAAACTGCTGCCACGGTTGCAAATGTCACGCCTGAAAATTATTGTAAGGAGTTGCCTACTTCTTAGGCTTGCAACGCCCGTAAAGCCTGAACAACTTCGAAAGTCACAACACCTGTTACGCCAAATGATGTAGTTTACTAATTTTTACCTTGGTAATTAATAATAATTTAATTTAATTTTTCATTATATAAATGCTATTATCAAATATGAATTTTTATAATGTTTTCAATTTAGCTGTAACTTTAAATTTTAAGTTTGCTGTTTAATTTACTCTCACAATAACACTACGTGTGTGCATACTTAACATAGCATAACATATTACATTTTAAAATACATACATATTTACTGTTAATTACATTATTTACAATTACTATAGGTTAAGAAACACTATATTAACCTGAAATGGAAAATAAATTCAATTGTAAAGTATAACCGAAAGCGCACTTCCGTATTTTTATTTCTACGAAGGTACTAACAGGCAAGTGGTTATTTCACGCACTCCCCATAGACCGTGTAAATTAAAATATAACATCTTAAAAAGCTTAAGAATTTTCAACACCTAAGGAACTGGTATGGAGTTATAATTCGACCAACACTTGAGCGCTTGTGAAACAATGCACGGTATCCAAAATTTGTGCACGAATTTGTTAACTTCACAAATCGAGGTGTTTATTTCCTCAATTATAATTGGAGTAGGGTATTATAGGTATGCATATATATGCTTACTTTTTTTGGGTGTTTGACCGAGCTCCTCCTGCTATTTGTGGAGTGCGTCTTGTAGTTGTCCTACAAATGGAGGATCTTACAGGTTTCAACCGATTCCGAACGGCAGATATTTTTATGAGGAGCTTTTTTATGGCAGAAATACACTCGGAAATTTTTCATTGCCTGATGAAGGCCCACTGCTATTAGAAAAATCGTTTTCTATCCTTTTGATGTTTCCTGCAATATTTGAAAACTTGAGTTTTAAAAGTGTTGCTTAGGAAATCACCATTTACTTTTATAAAGCAACTTAGCAGATGAGTCTCCCTTCCACCGCCATCAAATTACTTTTATTGTAAGTTATTTCTATTCTCATTAAGTGCTTTAATTTAAATTTTCGTCTGCATCAGCTTCCGGTTTAGGGGCGATGGGTATCATGCGCCTCTTCTGTGCCAATATTGCAGCTTTCTTTCTTTTGTGCACTTTTTTCGTTGCTTCACTGTTAGCAGTTGCTTCATTTTTAACACTCACCTCTCCACGCATGTCAACCATCGACAGCGGTGGCAAATCGAATTCATCACATACATTATTCTCGAAAGCATTCTCCACTATTTCCGGCAGTTCCAGCTGCACTTCCTTCTCGGTATGCACACGTTGCACGTGTTCCTTCAGTTTATCCGAACGATGACTACTAAATGAACATAATTGGCATTTATATTTATGTATTTCATCTGTTGAATGTTTGAGCGCATGTCGCTTCAGATTTTTATTTTGGCTAAATTTGCAACCACAAACTTCACATACAAAAGGACGCTCCTGCTTGTGTGTTTCCATATGCAAACGCAGGTTTTCTTTTCGATTGGCGTGGTGCTTGCAATCAGGATAAGGACACTTGAAATATTCACCGGTGTGTTGTAGCTTGTGTGACTTGAGTGCTTTCATATGAGTGGTGCTATAGCCGCAAACGTCACAGAGCATTTGCTTTTCTTTATTATGCACTATCATATGGTTATTCAGCCCTTGCTTCCATTTGAAACCTTTTCCGCAATGTTGACATTGATGCGGTGTTTCGGTTGTGTGTTTGGGAAGGTGTATTGTTAGTGCGGCACGATTGACAAAACGTGCGCCACACTCTAGGCAAAAAAATGGCTTCTTCATATTGGTCACGTGCTGCTTGATATGTGCCTCATACTCGCGCCACGCAAGAAAACCAACCTCACACAACGAACAAGTGAGATGCGACGGCTCACAACTGCTCATATGGGTAATCATCTCTTGTACGCGGTAGCATTTGAAATCGCAGCCGATACAGTAGTTGATTTTACTACTGGAGTTGGACGCACGCGGATTCCGCAGCTGCAAATTGGAAATAAAATACTTTACTCATTTATTTACAATGCCTCATATTCTACTCACTTTAAAAAAGTTGCGTTGATCATTGAAAATATCCTTATTGCCTAAATTAATGTCGCCTTCCATTCCTGCAGCAGGCCGCACAGTCGAGTTGTCTACATCTACGTCTACGACTAGATCTGTGCTGTGATCACACTCTTGCTTTAAAATTTTTTCACCACTTGCATCCGCCGTTGTGATCGGATCTTCGGGCATTTCGAATAATTTCATTAACTCCGTAACAGCTAAAATTTTAGCCAGCTGTTTGAAATGCGGTTCATGTTCCTTTGCTATGGACACCACATCTTCGTAAAAGAATTCCATCATGGTATGCAGACAACGCGTGCAACTGAAATTGTTTATAGTCACCTTCAGTGGATTGTGAATGGAAAATTGTAATGATTTTTGTATAAATTGTGGGCCGCCAATGAAACGGCTTTGTGCACCAACAACACAAAAATGTCCAAATTCGGCAATGCCATCATCAGTTGCGGTATCCAATTCCAATTCGATTATCAAATCACAGTATTGGCCAGAGCGACGTTGATTGTTGAGGTAATTTGATACTTTGGAATGCAGAGGTTTATGTAGTGTAGGCACTAATTCTAAAGCTGTACTCATTACCCCGAAATTATAGAAATTTCGTAAACTTTACAAGAATCTTTTGTTTACTTTTACTTCTGATGGATAGGAAATAAAAGTTGTTGTCAGCTGTTCACTTTATGCATGGTTGTATTAGCTGATGAACAAATATTATGAAGGTGAATAAGGTGGAAAGAAAAATATTTTTTTATGCTGTGTTGAGAAAGAAATATAATAATTTTGAGTTATTAGCACAAAGTTCGTGTTAGTCAATATTTTTTCAAATCATTTTCCATTTTTATAAGTTTAACATTGAAATTTTTTTTTATAAAAAAAGGGCTATTTCTTGGAATTAAAAATTTTAAATTTTTTAAGCTTAATTCGTTTTTTGCTTATAATTATAAAAAAATGGTACATCAAATAATTTAGGAGAAAGCTGAAAATCATCAAGCTCTTCAATTTTCAATATTAAATTATCTCTGAATTTGATGATAAGATAATTAATTGCGTTTTCTACCGAAACGGTTGTGAAATTTCAAATATTATGTCAAAACGTGTCATTTGATTCCTTTTAGATCTGGATGGTTATTAATCAGCTGTTTTGGCAGCTTAAAAATGATATCTAAAATATTTTCTGACTAACATGAAAAATCCTATACAAATATTTTGATTTAGATTGCTATCTAAACACTGGTTAAAGCCAAATATCGGAAAGGCAAATCCCATAAAAAATTAAACGAACTATTTCAGAACAGAAGTTAAAGCGATCTTTATTAACATAAGCTTAGGAAAAACCTCGAAACGCTTTTCCATTTTCCTTTTTTACATAAATAAATATCTAAACTTGATGGAGTGCAATATAAAATCCAATACAAATCTTTGATCTAAAACGACTGCCACCCACAGATTGCTTAAAGCAAAATACACGGTACGAAACGACAAAGCCCACATAAATTTAAAACTAGTTACTCCGCCAGAAGGTAAAGCGATTTTTATTAAGCAACCTTGAAACAGTTTTCCATTTTCTACATAAAAAAATACCTAAACTTGATGGATTCCAAAATGTAAAATGTAATTCAAAACCTTTTTGGATATTTTTCAACTCCAAAAGCAAAGTGAAAGGCATCCCCAAATCTGTGGAATATAATGGAACTTTTGTCATTAGTACCTCAGATAGTTACAATTTGTTTGCAATTTTTTTTGGCCACATATTCAGTAGCTTCAAAGCGTCCGAAGTTAGTACAGATTTTTCCCGTCTTTAGCAAAATGTGAATATCGGAAATTTGAGTGTTGCCGAAGCAGCTGTGCTTAAGTTTTTGTAAGCTATTACTCATACACCAAAGGAAACCTACCTTCCAGCAATGAAGAGGGCTCCTTTCTGGTAAAGGGCATTGATGCGGTCTCGTTGGAAGTTCTGTGAACTAGATGCGGATACTGTTCTTACCTACACGTGGAGCGGATTCATTTCCGGGTCCAGGGTAAGGAAAGAGAAAAATGTAAGAAATAATTACTTATCTCTTCTAAGTAAAACTAAAAATATTTTTAAACAAATAAATTCACAGCATAGAGCAAATCTTCTACTGCCCTATTTTGCAACAGGCTTGCGAATCTACGTACAAACCCTCAAACCACCTTGGAAAATAAAGACCGCGAGTCGAAATTCGACACAAACCACTTCTTTGTCGGTTTCAAAGCCTCCTTCGATAGCTTGAAAAGGAGCTGTCGGTATGCCACGATGTCTGAATTTGGTATACTAGGAAAACTATAAGTATACGAGGCGAGTGAGTCTGGAGCTGAAAAAGAGCAAAAGTCAGCGTATTCGCGCCTTAGCAATACCGTCACTGTTGTCAATTAAACATTTGGAAAAGTGGAAGACTTCGTCTACTTGGGAAACAACGTCAAAAACGATAATTAACCCATGATTGAATTATTAAATGTTTGCTCACTAGTAACATTCGATTTTTGACACTCCCTTACAAAAGGTTGTATTTAAGAAGGTGAATTAAGTGGAAAATATTAAATCCTTTTTGGTAAAAATGGTACCAAAAATGTATTTTCTTACTCAAATGGAAACAACCTGCGAACGGTTTAAAAACTAAATTTTAATTAATATTTGAATGTAAATAATGGTACAAATAGAAGTTATTAGCGGAAATTGCCTATTGCCTGTCTAATATTAAAACAAGAAATTATTTCACTTAATCCCAGATTTTATTTTGTGAATTAGTTTTTAAATTTAAAATCGATCGCGAAGTTGCGAAGTTTCGCCAATATGAAACTATTTTGTTAAAAATATATAAATAATTGCCACGTACAATTTTGTTAGGTGTTTGACCGAGATCCTCCTCTTATTTATAGCGCGGGTCTTGATGTTGTTCCACAAATGGAAGCACCTACAGTTTTTTATGTCTCCTCTGGACACTTCATCCATTCATGGGAAGTTGGGCTCATTGGAAACAAGTTCCGTCAATCCCAACTTTTTTATAATGAGGTATGCAATGTTATCGATCGCGTCGGGACTATCCAATTATTTTCCCTATCGTAACTCTTTGGGAAATGCTAGCTCTTTGCAAAACATGAACTCCTTCTAAATTCACAAAGCTTTGGGAATTCTCCACTCACCGATCTTGGATTGCGTCAAATACTCTATCATGTCGTGACTTCAGCGGTATGTGTTCCATATCATACTACCATAGTCCTGAACATACCGATGAAAACTCTTGAGCGATTCGTTGCTCGTAAACAGACCATTTTGAAAATGAAATGTTTTTTCTACAAATTTTACTTTTTTCCACTTTTACTAAAAATTTCTAGAGCTAGCAACCCAGTGTCTTCCTAAGGGAGAACGCGATTTGTCAAGAGAGAACGAGAAAGCTGCTTACTAAGCAAACCTTTTATCATTGAATCATGAATAAGCCGTTAAGCCGATAGCTCTGGTAGCTTGTGCGCATATATTAATGGAACTTTAAATATATTTATTAATAAAATAATAACAACAATAATAATAATAATAATAGGGAGTCATTTTCGCCATACAAGATGGAGTGATTCCAACAACGCCGTTGCGGATAGATGTCGAAGATGCAATTGCCGGAGTGAAACTTTAGACCACGTGCTACCTGGATATATTATGGTGGCAAACTTAATGCATCCGAAGCCCCACAATGACATTGTGATTTCCCTTAACAAGAACATGCAAAAACATATACAGAGAAGACATTCTGACAAAATATTCTGACCTAGGCATCTATGTCAAATGCCAGTGGAAGTTAAGGAAGGTGTGCAACTTACCGATTATCATCTCAGCCCACGGACTCCTGCATAAAAATTTAGCAGACAATGTTAAAAATTTTCAACTCCCAGAATCTTTAATATTAGACATGCAGAAAGCACCTTTACTCAATTCTTCTCATATAGTCCGAAACTTTTTACATTTAGCGTTTTTCCGGTTTGTAAAATTGTTATCTATTTTATATAATATTATTAATTGTAGTATTTTAATTGTAATATTTTGTACCTGTCATAAATTATTGGCTTGCAGCTAAGCTGTCGCCAATTAATGTAAATACTCCTTTTTTGGGATGCAATAAATAATAATAATAATAATAATAAACGTCAGCCTTGAAATCCAACGGAGAATATCTCTTGCTCACGAATTTCAATATGGATTTAGTAAGTAATTGAGTAGCATCAGTAGTAGTAGTAAACATCTCTTATCATGCCCGTTGTTGTTGTTGTTGTTGTTGTAGCAGCATAAACATTTCCCATACGTACATATTTGTTGAATGCTGATGGAATGACAGTCATTGGGCGGATATAAATGTGGGTAATTTTTGCACTATAGAACCGACTGTCGTGGAAACGTCGGTCCTATTGTAAGGCATAGAAGCTTGGACGATAACAACACCTCATGCGAGGTGTGTTCGAGAAAAAGATTCTGCAAGAGGATTTATGGACCTTTGACCGTTGAAGACGGCGAATGTAGAAAACGATGGTTAGCTGTATGAGATGTCTGCGTGCATGGCGCAGCGAATTAATCAATCCAGCGGCTAGGTCATGTGGTAGGAATGGTCACAAACGCACCTCTAATTGGCGTCAGTTAGCTCGTGAAAGAAAATATTAGCGCGTTTTGTTGAACTACTCCAAAATAGTTTAGCGGTTACGGCGTAAATAAAGAAGAAGAAGCAAAAACGAGAAGGAGGTTCTCGACAGTCGGTTCTACGTTATCGGAATGAACCGGATTTATATCCGGCCAAGGACTGTCATGCGTGTATGGGGAATGTTTATGATCCTATAACAACATCAACAAAGACAAGGAGGTGGAGAAGGCTGCACACTACCTCTGCTACTGTCGCGCTCTGGTAAAGGCGTCTCACAGATACTTCCATATTTTCACCAAGGTAAAGAGGTCAAGGGTCTTCCCTTTAGTAATATGGCTTCCAATTATATTCGCTAGTGTACTCATATTCAGATAGATGGGACTAGTTTTCCCCTGTAGAAGAATTTCTTTTTTGAACTTGGTACTTGTTTATTCATGTACGAGTATGCAAATATTTTCTCTACACCCACAAAAAAAAAAATTCAAGCTCTGCCTTACAATTCAGATAAAAATTCAGAAAAGTTGTATAGTAAATTATATGTAATATTTATAAGCCTCAGCGCATGGGAGCGCAGCCAGCATAAGTATCGCGATAGATGCGGAGCAGCAGAAAAGGTCGTTGAAGTGGTAAGCTTCAGTCGAGACTTACGACAGCACGTGAAAAGTGGTGATACGGTAATTCGGTGACTACGCGTGAGTGCTAAAATTGAGTGAAAAGCTACGATAGCGTACAAGATCGTTCATGCAAATCTGGTGCGTCGACAAGTGCGAATGTGCGGCTAAGCTTTTGTTTGCCAAAAAAGGCGGGAGTGCAGGTGATACTATGATTTATTGTGGATGTGTTGAAAACAAGAATAAACAAGAAAAATGTAAATAGAAGTATACACATACACACATATAAACATATGAACATTAAACAAAATAAATAAATAAACGAACGGTGCACAAGAATGCGAAGTGAAAGCGGACACAAGCGAGTGGTTTAGTACATTTCATTTGAAAACGGAAATGACTGGAAATGATTGAATAAATTATTAAAATTATGCTGATGATAAAAACTAAATAAAACGAAAGCTGGAAAATGAAATTAAATATACAAATAATATAACACAGTGGCATACTGAAAATTGTATCGTTGTATAGGAGTGGTAGTGAGAGCAGAATTTAAAAACTTCCATTTGTATTATGCCCCCTACGCTCTGAAAGTACCGGGAATGTTTAAATAAAACAAAGCAGAGTTAAATTTCAGGCAAATTTATTTTATCTCCTTCAAAATAAGACCCGTCTGAAGCAACACACATGTGCCAACGTTTAACCCAGAGCTCCATGCACCCCTGGTAGGCCGACGAGGGGATGGCCTTCAGCTCCTTCGTCGCATTCTCTTTGATCTCCTCTATCGACTGAAATCTCGGCAATACTGCTGTTTCTGTGGCGCCGCAATTTAATGGCGGATTCTTATAGAACTCGACAAAAGAAAACGAAATGAAGGAGTAAAATTTTTTGATATCTCGCTTAGTTTTCGAGATATTAAATAAAAAATAATAATAATAATAATTTTTTCTTCAGTTTCGATAGAATTCGGCGAGATAAGACAAAATATAGGAGTAAAATTGTTCGATATCTCGTTTAGTTTTTGAGATGTGTTTTATCATCGATCGATGTGTTTTATCATTTTTGCGTAGAACTCCTTATCGCGTGGGCGGCCTTTGGCCGCGCTTCAAAAAAATAACCCTCATCAGTCCGACTCCGGCTACGCAATCTACAGTATTTTTGCGTAGAACTTCTTTTCACGTGGGCGGCCTTCGGCCACAGTATTTTTGCATAGAACTTCTTTTCGCGTGGGTTGCCTTCGGCCGCGCTTCAAAAAAATAACCCTCATCAGTCCAACTCCGGCTACGCAATCCACAGTATTTTTGCGTAGAACTTTTTTTCACGTGGGCGGCCTTCGGCCGCGCTTCAAAAAAATAACCCTCATCAGTCCGATTCCGGCTACGCAATCTACAGTATTTTTGCGTAGAACTTCTTTTCACGTGGGCGGCCTTCGGCCACAGTATTTTTGCATAGAACTTCTTTTCGCGTGGGTTGCCTTCGGCGCGCTTCAAAAAAATAACCCTCATCAGTCCAACTCCGGCTACGCAATCCACAGTATTTTTGCGTAGAACTTTTTTTCACGTGGGCGGCCTTCGGCCGCGCTTCAAAAAAATAACCCTCATCAGTCCAACTCCGGCTACGCAATCCACAGTATTTTTGCGTAGAACTTTTTTTCACGTGGGCGGCCTTCGGCCGCGCTTCAAAAAAATAACCCTCATCAGTCCGATTCCGGCTACGCAATCTACAGTATTTTTGCGTAGAACTTCTTTTCACGTGGGCGGCCTTCGGCCACAGTATTTTTGCATAGAACTTCTTTTCGCGTGGGTTGCCTTCGGCCGCGCTTCAAAAAAATAACCCTCATCAGTCCAACTCCGGCTACGCAATCCACAGTATTTTTGCGTAGAACTTTTTTTCACGTGGGCGGCCTTCGGCCGCGCTTCAAAAAAATAACCCTCATCAGTCCGACTCCGGCTACGCAATCCACCGTATTTTTGCGTAGAACTTCTTTTCGCGTGGGTTGGCGAAAGTTGCAAAGGGCATTTTGAAGGCAAATAATTATGAAATTATTATTTCCCGAATAGTTTGGAGTTATAAAGAGTGTTCCTTAACACCTCACTAACATCTCCACCAAGTTTCCTTAATAAAGACATAATAGTTTGCCAAAAATTGCCCAATATACATTATTCTAAATTCCAGCCTTTTTTTTTATTCAATATCTCGAAAACTAAGCGAGATATCAAAACATTTTACTCCCTCATTTTGTTTTCTTTTGTCGAGTTCTATAAGAATCCGCCATAAGATTGCGGCGCCACGGAAACAGCAGAATCCCCGAAATCTCCTTCCACGAAGTGGTAACTTCAACTTTGGAAACAAAAAGAAGTCACACGGGGTCATTTCAGGTGAATACGGTGCTTGTACGATGTTATTTACTTGGTGTTTGGTTAAATAATCCAGCACAATTTGGGCTCGGTGCGATGGCGCGTTATCATCATGCGAAATCCAAGAATTGTTTGCCCACATATCCGGCCGGCCAGGCAGACACTAATGATCCGATGGCGCTAAAAAGTGACAGATGTGTGTCTTACAGTCCTACCAACATAAGGAAAAAAATATGGACCGGTTCCCACGTGCGCGGTTCGTTTAAATTAAACATTCCCAGTACTTTCTGATCATAGGGTATAACTATAAGCATTTATTTCACAAAAATTTGTAGAATTCATTTCTTCAAAGTAGTGTCCCTCACTGGCCGCAACTTTCGTCCATCTCTCATACAATGCGCTAGACTTTTCAAAAACTTAGCCTGTTAAAGATATTTCACTGACTATTCAAATTTGAATACCATATATTCAATATTTACAATTTGTTCTCTTCCGGTAACCCTGATATGAAATTTGCGACAAATGTTTTGATATTAACTAGCTGCCTTCTATACAGTCCAAAGTCCCATATAAAAAAGCTACTTAAAGTCACAAAATTATTTCACTACATTAATATACGAGTACGTTGTCTATTTGTCCCATCCAACGATTCTTCACAATGTAACTGCGCCTGATTTTAAGTACATTTGTGTGTACAGCACGAGAAAATATCAATCATCTTTAGTAATTACTTATGAATACGAATTTTCCACAAAGCAGTATCACTTAATTGCTCTACAAAACAAAAAAAATCCTCGATATCAACTATCATGCTTCGATAGTTTAAATAATTACAACAGAAAATGGTCTAAGTTCGAATGGAGCGAACAGTTTTATACCCATTAACGATATTTACTTGTTATTAAATGCCGTCTACTAAGTTTACAAAAGCTGCGCCACAATAATTCTGAAATCGTTTTTCAGTGATTGAGTTTTTATTTTGGTTTAAAAGCAAATTAAAATTATGATCGAATATTGAAAGTGTATAAGGACTTTTTGCCATAAATTAGTACAATAGAAAGCTGGGTTGCTAAATTTAAACGTGGCCGTACAAGCCTTGAAGACGTGATCTGGTTTGTGGATTACTTGCAAACTGGTAAAACAATAAATTCTGTATATTGTTGTAACCTTTTGGATCAGTTGAAAGAAAAAATTCGTGAAAAAACACCCATTTTGCAAAAGAAAAAACTTATTTTTCATCAGAACAATGCACCGTGACTCGAGGGCATTTTGACAATCGCCGAAATCTCCATGGATTGGTGGAATATCACCCGTATTCACCAGATTTAGCACCTTACGGGTTCCATATGTTCCCAGACCTAAGAAAACCTAAACAAATCATGAGTGAAAAGCATTTTGCATCAAATAATGAGGCTATACAGCTGTATTAAACATTTTATTCCTCAACAAAATTCTCTACACCTCAGCAAGAAACAAAAGCAAATTGTTAAAGATCAACAAGAATTTCGAGCCACTTGAAACTTACACTTTGCATTTTTACTAAAATTAAATGACCTATAAAACTGCATGTTTGAAATTTTCTCCATATTCTGATTAAGAGCTGAAAATTTTTTGTGTTTTGTGAATTTTACACAAAGTTTAAAACGTTGAAGTATGTTTTTTTTTGTTGTACAATGCACTACAAACATACTTATATACAAAATAAAATACAAATACTTAAATACAAAAACAAAAAATAAAGTTAAAACTTGGCATTAGTCGCGCTCCTATTATTTTGAACCAAGTTGTAAATCTATGCGCAAATAAAGTTAAAAAATACCTACGCTTTTTTGATTTGGGTATAAAAAATCAAACAATCGCATTCATGTTCACACTTATTCACAAGATAACATACATACGTACATACATATTTACTACTGCAACACAGGTGTGCCACTTATGCAGGTCCGTATACATTAGATATGACTGACTCATATGAACTCGTTTGTCCGAGAATGCATTCTTATTTAGCGCATCGTGAATACGTACATACATATATACATACATACATATATATATGTATAAAAACATTGTTTTACATTTTTTATGCCGCTACTAGCCAATTGAGATTTGTAAACAAAATATGCTCGAAGGTTTTCCGCGATTAGGTCGTGTACTCAATTTGGTGCAGTGTCACAAGAATTTAGAGTGAGAGAGCATCTGAGAGTAGGAGCTGATCACTGAAACCCAAAATAGCAGAAACTGAATATTGGGTAGTCCAAAAAGTTGCACAACTAATTTGAGTAAATTTATAGCTTTGTTGTAAAGTTTTTTTTAATGAACTTTGTCACATACATACATATATTTTGATCGGCATAGTCCGGTGAGGCGAGCTATGCCATTAGGGTTGAACTTCTAAGTTTGCTGAGCGAAAAACTTATTCAAGTGCACATTCGTGTTTTTATTGAACTTAATTTTACTTCGTCAATTCAGTAAAGTAGTGACCGGAACTGGTATTAGTCTGAGGGAATAGTCAGGAATGGGTGCATAAAAACATCAAAGTGTCTAAAGCGTCATTAAAAATGTAAAGTAGTAATTTAAGTAGCATAGTCATGATAGAAGAGAACGACTTGCTTAAATCTCGAGTAGTAGCAGCTAATTATTCTTTTTCAAAACCCCCAAAACATAGATTTTTATTCCCATTTAAGAAGCTTCAATACGCTATGTCCAATATTTTTTCGTGTACTATCCATTTTACATCACCGGCAACCAGTAACTTTGAAAATTCTTAATTCTATTTCATTTTGTTTCCGCAGGGTTTCAGAGGTGGAAATTCTGTCCATCAAATTTCCATTATATAGTAATGTAATCCATGTGATAGACACACACTGAGATTTATTTGTTTTTTTTTGCCTTCTCAATTGACTCAAAACTGTTTGGGAAGGATACTTAGTGCCCAAAAAAATTTTATAATTATTTGTCAGCATTCGATCTCTACGATGTCAGTACGGTTTTCGTCCTTTTCCAGCTCCTATTCTATTCCATTCCTTTAAAGGGTGATTGTTTCATCCACTTTTGGCAGCTTTTTACATGCAAGTATTCAAAATTAGAAACCCACCAGAGAGTGTCACGAGAATGGCTCTGGATTGGAATCTGCAAGAGAGCAGAGGTGGCGGTCGCTCAAAGATCACTTGGCGAAGATCGATGTTGCGCAGCTAGCAAATGCCGACATCACATAGGACGGCGCAAAAGCCAAAGCCTAGAACCATGTACGATGGAAGAGTCTTGTCGAGGCGCTATGCTCTCGAACGGAGTGAACAAGGATATAAAAATAAGAATCAATGTTTTGATTCTGTAGCTTATTGCTGCTGCCTATCATATTTCGGATATCACATAAGCTATTACTTTAAGTTCTCACTGATTGTCTTTGCATTGAAGTTCCAAGCCAAGGATAACAGATTACAAGGTTTGGCATCCGAAGCAAAATTGTGGGAGTGACTTCGATTGCCAAGGAATAGAGGATTCGGCAGCAGAATTGTGCCCGCTCTTTCAATCAATCGTTGTAAAGGTCAAGATTGATAGATCAAAAGGTTTGGCCATCCATTGATTTTGGCATTGGCGTTTGATTTCTTATATCTCCAATACAATCTCTGAGTTTTATTGTAAATAAACAGCCGCCACATCCCTTATTACATCAGCAAATCAGTTGATTCCTTCAAAACCGCTGGACACTGGCTTGTTGTTGGCCACACCTTCTGACTTCTCTCTACCATGGTGTCAAGCGATAATTTGATATTCGAGCTCTAAATTATAAAAACGGTCTTTGGTAGAGTCGTTTTTCCCCAAAAAATAGCTCTCCAAAGCAAGATCGGAATACCATTGATTTGTTGTTGTGACATAGCCGAACTTATCGTTGCGTGGAGGTGAAGCAATTTTAAGGTAAACTGGTATTACTCCAATTACTATCCAAAGACACGGTAACAGGACGTTTACATGCAGAAACCTGAAATTCCGGAGCAAGGCAAATTCAGACCGGAATTGGGCAAACGTAATATTTACACATGAATCTTCCTTTTGGGGTGAATAGTTACGGACGACGGTCCTGGTGTACTGCTAATAATCGAAAACTTCAACGAACTGTTAAGCATTTAGTAATGTTCATGTTTGGGCTGTTTTTCCTTTATTAGGTTTACCACCAATTTGAACGCAGTTTTAATGAATAAAATTTAACAAAAAGCATACAGCTGCGAAAATATTTGGAGAAGTAGCCAACTTTGGATTTTACAAGAAGACAACGACCCCATGCATCGAGGCCGAGAATGTGCAGAATGAAAACAGCAAATGGGATTGAATTATTGGATTGGCCTTCACAGTCGACTGATGCAAACCCTATTGGGCAATAGTTAAGCAAAACTTCGAAGGAAAACAAATATGGGCTGTCAAATAGTTATCAAAGCATATTTGACTGATTTGGAGCCGATAACCTCTACAACTTGGGGTTACCTCAACCTTGAAATTAACACAATGTATGGCTGGAAGATGTGAAGCCATTATAGCTAATGGTAGTGACTATATGATTCATTGGATATATTGAGTATAATAAGTATTTAAGCCTATACAATGCAGTTGAATCGAATTGGTCAAATAATTTCTAAGTTATGGCGGGCACGCTTCATTAAAACAGACATTATTTGTAATAAATGAAAAAAATTAAATGAATACTATTAATTATATTTATATTTCTTTCTTTTCACTATT
Organism: Anastrepha ludens; assembly: GCF_028408465.1. Taxonomy (NCBI): domain Eukaryota; kingdom Metazoa; phylum Arthropoda; class Insecta; order Diptera; family Tephritidae; genus Anastrepha; species Anastrepha ludens. Next base: position 116,049,690 of record NC_071501.1, read on the forward strand.
CAATTTTTTAAATCCCATTTACGAGTATTTTCCCACTGATCGAACAAATACAACGGTAAATGATGTGTTTTTTTTTATGTAAAAATAACGGCTTCAATTTAAATTTTCTTTTTTATCGGCTTCCAAAAATGAGGAAATGACTGAAAATGACGCTTTTCTATTGAGAAATTACCAATTTCGTGAAGTAGTTTTTAAACTGTTATTTCCCAACCATTTCCTATCTTCTTTATTGGCAATCACACACATACATGTATGGGTACAAAAGCACCTGCATACATATGTATGTATATATAAATTATCCAACTATTGTTTTAAGTTGCGAGCATCAAATTTATCATAAACAAATCTAGAACGACTCAAACACTCGTTGTGGACGGTTGAAATTGCACGCGCAGCCAGTCAGCCGCTTCGAATCCGATTTATCCCGAACGTTCAAAGTGCAAGCGAGGCCGGCGTTGTTTCTTAAGTGAATAACGAGCGTGAAAACGAATTAAATTCTTCACACCACTTCAGAAAAAGTGTAATACAAAAATTAACCGAAAGTAACACAAAAAAGTGAAAAGTCTTTTAATTCAATTTAATTGAAGTGATCTCTGCCAAAGATAAGCGAAAGTGAAACAAGTGATTTCGTTACATACACAAAGGCGCTCAACCCAGTATGCAGCGGTTACGATTTAAAAATATGTCAACAATCAATGTGTGTTCACTATTTGCAATTTTACATTTTTGCGCACTGCTTGCGCTAAGCACAGTCTCGGCGCTGCCTTACAACTACGATGACATACTCGATTTGAGCGCCACGCGATCTGAGAGCCAACCGAATCAGTTGCATCTCTGGCTAACAATTAGCGCGCGACATCGTTATCTGGAGGTCTCGTGGAAGAATGCACCTGCACACCACGACGATCATATATTGATCACCACACAAGAGCCGCAGAAGTTTGAACGAATCGAGTTTACTACCGGCACGCCGCTGGCGGCTTTCGACAATGCGGAGGGCAGTGGTTTTGTGCCAGTCGATGGCATCACCGAGCGCACTACTTCCTCGCCAACACGCTACTTACTCGAACGCAGACACGACACGCATTTGAATGCAAGCAACACCTTCGAGGGCAGTGGTTACTCAGATGGTTTGCCGACTGAATTGCCACGTACAGCAGCAACACCGTCGCGTCATTATTGGATTTCAAATAATGGTGCCAATGATATTGTAGCTGCGCTACAACCAGGCGCCGCCTCACAATGGTTCACTACCGGCGTGCCCTTCGATTATACAATGTCCCGCAATGTAACCGCCAAAACTGACTGCTATGGCTACTGGGCGAGTTATGTGAATGGCATTGGGGTGATATTGGGCAGCACTTGTTTGCGCGCTTATCCTCGTTGGATGCGTGAAATGCATACGGTAGTGGGTGGCATGCGCTTGCGTGATCTCTTCATACCTGGCACGCATGATTCCGGTTCGTATAGACCGAATTTTGATCCTCTGCTGCGTGAGACACTCGTCACTAAGTATGCACTGACACAGGATGATGATATACGTGGTCAGTTGTTGCATGGTGCGCGTTATTTGGATATACGCGTCGGTTACTATCGAAATACACCCGACAAATTTTATATCAATCATGGCGTAACGCGTCAGCGACCTCTAGCGGAAATTATCGAGCAAGTGAAGGAGTTTGTCTTGGAAACGAATGAGATTGTGATATTTGGGCTGAAAGAGTTTCCGGTTGGTAAGTAGAGTTCAGAATAATTTATTTAAAGTTCAATTACTTGTACAGTAAAAGCCCGATGAAAAGTTCAATTTTTCACCACTTCGAAGTTGTAGGTGGCAAATTAGAAATACCTCTTTGGTTTTCGTAATTATTTAGTAGAGTTCCTTAATTAGAGAAACTGTAAATGGCAGTTATTAGCATTAGTTTATACATGCGGCAAAACTTAATAGAATTTCGAAAATATAATAAACCAAAAATACTTGAAGCCAAATGGGATGGGGCGTGAATGCCATTCGCAAGTGCGCGGGTTCGGCTCTTCGTGCATGATAGAAAAAGCAACAGTCGCCCTCGGCAGGCAATAGCAATCCTCCGAGTGCATTTCTCGTAAAACCATCTGCCGTTCGGAGTCGGCATTAAACTCTAGGTCGCTCCATTTGTAGAAAAACATCAAGATGCACAACACAAACAAAAGGAGGAGCTCGACCAAGCAGCCACATATGATATACATATATATGTATATATATTTATAAGGGTTTTCCAATAACAGGTGCTATTTTGAATAGGATTGCGCTATCGAGAGATGATTAACGATTTTTTATGGCCGGAATTGGATGGTATTGATCTGGACAACGTTAATCATCAACTGCTAAGTGCCACACAAGCAACGAAACCATTGATCTTTTACGGGAAAAGTTTTCGGACGTTTTATCTCTCGAAAAGGTGATCACAATTGGCCACCGAGATCTTATGATATGACACCTTGTGACTTTTTTCTTTGGGGCAACGGGAAAGAGAAGGTCTACGACAACAGTCCAGGGTCGATTCAAGTCCTCAAAGATGGAATTCGTGAGGCTATCGAGGACATAGAGCACCCACTTTGCAATTCGGTTGTGGAAAATTTCATGAAAAAGATATTGTCCTGTAAGCGTGGTCGTGGTGGTCATTTGCCTGATGTTATTTTCCACTATTAACGGCATACCTTCCTCTTTATAATGAAATAAACATCCGATCATTTATATTAAAAAAAAATAGCATATTTCTTTGAATATCAAAATGACACCTCTTATGTATCTCCTTCTTCTAATTCGAGCTTTGTGTCTGAGCCTGTCGCTTGAGTCTTTCCAAAACTATTCTAAAACTTATGCACCTTCGCAGGTCCCGTAAATTGATGGCAAAGCTATTCGTTTTTCACCAAGTATGGTACATTTGAGCGTGTTGGTTGATCTAAGGTTCAATGTTCATTATGGATATGAAACATCAATTGATAGAAAAAGTGGTTTACAACCCTGGTAGGCAATTGCAGTCATGCCTGCGCATTTTAAATATGAAAAAAGGATCTCCTAAAAACTCTTCTGAGATGGCATCAAACTTCGTTCTTGGAAACTCTTTGGTACCAACATTTTGTCAAAAAATATCGGGAATTGTTCATTTAAAAAGCGCGCGTTACACATATGTATGCCTAATTGTTTTTTTGCTGGAGTGTTGGTACAACTGTCCTCTATAGTGTCGCAGAGTTTGAGCGAGATCTGTCAATTAGCTTGTTTTTGGCATTTAATTATATCAGTCAACCGCAGGTGCGCTCTGCGATTTTTCCTACCGAACAAAGAATTTGTATTAAATTTTGCGTGCCGAATCGTTGAAAATGTTGCAGAAAGCCTAGTGTGCTTTATCAAAACCACGGGTCTACGAGTGGTATAATGCTTTTGCAGAGGACCGAGAAGTTGTGGAAGATTTGCCCCGATCTAGGCGACAAAGTCAAGAAAATGGTGCTGATAAAGTTTGAGGGAGGTAGCTCGTGACACGTGGATATAGGAGTTTGACATGCAAACCAGCCAACAGGCGGCTGAATGGCGCTATCCACATGACCCGAAACAAAAAAAACCACTTCAAAGTCGATGAAAAGTGAAAGTCATGCAACTCGATTTCTTTGATTATCATGGTGTTGTGCACTCGGAATTCGTTCCAAATGGTGGTACGGTAAATAAAGAATATTATTTGGAAGTTATGCGACGTTTGAGAACGCGAATGTGCGTAGGAAACGGCCCAATTTGTGGAAGGAAAACTCATGGATCTTGCACCAAGATAACGCACCGTCTCACAAGGCTCATATTGTGAACCCTTTTTTGACCAAAAACTCGACAAATATCATCGAACAACCACTGTATTCACCGGATTTAACCGGCTGAGACTTTTTCCTTTTCCCAACACTTAAATTGTCACTCCGCGAAAGCCGTTTTGAGTCGACAGAGGCCATTAAGGAGAATTCGCTGGAGGAGCTGAAGAAGATCCCTTTAAACGCGTTTAAAAGGTGCTTTGATGACTAGACTAATCGTTGGCATATGTGTATCGGTACTTTTTTGACAGAATGTATAACACAGCCAAACTTATGTGACTAGAATCCGCATTGAAGTGCCTACATGAGCTAAAAAACTCGAAGGAAATGCAGATCAAGTATTCTGTTTCTTTCTCGTTTGATCCACTGGCGAATTACTTTATAAATGGAGAATGTAGCCTTCGCATCCTATTCCTGGTAAGGTGGATAAATTATCTCTCAAACCCATTCTCTTCAGGAACTTTCAAGTTCTTATTAATGAACGTACGTCCTCGAAAAATAATTCTATCGCCTTCAAACCCAAATCCCAGACCTCACAGGGGTGGGAATCAATGGACCTAAATTCAAAAAATCGATTCCAATGGGTCTCTACCGAACAATGTTCCAGGCACAAATACATGCCATTGAAATATGTATGAAAAATGAGAGGAACCCACATTAAAAAGCCTTAAAATATAGAGCACCTCAACAGGTCGAATAATAATAATAATACTATACCAGAAACACGAAAAGTATATATATAATATATATACAATTGGCGCGTACACCCTTTTTGGGTGTTTGGCCGAGCTCCTCCTCCTATTTGTGGTGTGCGTCTTGATGTTGTTCCACAAATGGAGGGACCTACAGTTTTAAGCCGACTCCGAACGCCAGATATTTTTATGAGGAGCTTTTTTCATGGCAGAAATACACTCGGTTGCCATTGCCTGCCGAGGTGCGACCGCTATTAGAAAAATGTTTTTCTTAATTTTGGTGTTTCACCGAGATTCGAACCGACGTTCTCTCTGTGACTTGTGAATGGTAGTCAAGCAACAACCTATTCGGCTACGGCGGCCGCGAAAAGTAGTGAATACTTAATCACATAAAATTTTCATTTGCGTACAATATTTTTTTTTTTTTTTTTTCATTTTAATTGCAGGTTTCGGTAAGGGACTTGGCGTACATCGGCTGTTGGTCAGTTTATTACAACAACAATTCGGTGATATTATAGTTCATCCATCGGCATCGTGGCGCGCCACATTAAATGATATTTGGTCACGACAGCAAAATGTGATTTTGGCTTACGATAAGAGTGCAGTGGTGGCTGAATTTCCGCACACACTGTTTGGTTCAGTGGAACAACGTTGGGGCAACGTGCAAACATGGACGAATTTGGAAAAGTATTTGCGATCAATTAACAAATTTGATGTGTCGTAAGTAGATTTTGAAAACTCGAGTTAAGATAGTGAAAATTTTGCATGCAACCAAACTAACTGTTAATGGAAGTACTTAAGTATGAATTTTTGGGTGCTTCGAAGAGAATTTCGTACGACATATGACCTTTTGGACAGCGCCAAATGATCTGCGGCCTTAACGGCCTTTCTGACAACCTGAACGGTGACGACCCCCGCATTCGTCTTCTTCTGACCCCTGTGCTGGTGGTTGCGGCATTCTGTCACCTGAGTATGTTAGGGTGAAACTTAACAGAAATGGCTGGTGGGCTAATGCCGTGACCGCCCCCGTCCCGTTAAAACCTTGGGTTGGCGGTGTAAGTGCGGTTGAGATGACTCCCATCTTTGCGTCCGGTCTGGCTCTGAACGCATGCCTCATGAGGGCATGCGTCAACCCTCGCATGGCCGCCCTGCCGCGGCATAGACAACCATGGGACCTCTAAGGGAATATTACACTTTACGGGCTTTGGATAGCGGCTTTGAGTGGAGACCCACTTAAAATAAAACATGAATACGAACACAACAAGCACAACAAAACGAACACCCAAACTTCAGGTGATAGCGTGAACCCGGAGCCGTGGGCCTCTTGCCTAGAGTTGTATTTTGGCTCTATAATACCATAATAAAACTAATCTTGTTATATGGAGTCGTTGTGTGGTGGAACTCACTGGAGAGGGTGAAATCAGTTAAAAAGTTAGAGAGAGTTCAAAGGTCTGCACTCATTGGAATCAGTGGGACGCTTCGAACTACTTCTACTCTAGCGCTTAATGTAATGATAAATGTGGTACCTATGTATAGACATCGCAGGCAGAATTGCCGCTGCACGTACCGCAATCAGACTGAGCGGCTTGGACTATAAGCTCAATCTCACATATGGGCACTCAAGTATCCTCAGAAACTTTGAGTTTATCCCCTCATCGACGGATCAGTGTGTGCTCTCGCTTAGTCCAAGCGGAAATTTCTCAACACATATTCCATCAAGGGAGGAGTGGACCGGGGGCAACACTTAGGGACAGGGTTAACCTGTAGAAGGATGGCTCGAAGTTGGACGGTAGGGTTTGAGGAGGAGTATTCTGCAAAGAGCTCCCCATGAAACTCAAATTCAGGTTACCGGATCACTGCAGTGTGTTCCAAGTAGAGTTGGCCGCAATTAAAGAAACAGCTGACTGGCTACTTACTTGCGTAATAACTGTTAAAAAGGTAAATATTTACTCCGATAGCCAAGCGGCAATTAGGGCCCGCTGGTCAGGGAATGCCTGGTGTCTCTGCCGATTGCATCAGAATTCTTCGATATAAAGATATTTTGGGTAACTGATCACAGTAACATTGCTAGAACCTGCGAAGCCGACGAGCTAGCTAGACAAGGGACCTGTGAGGTAATGTGCCTGCGAAAGGAGAGGATCGGGATCCCCTTGACAACCTGTGCTCTACTCTTGGAAGGATGGGCTTTGCATCAACTCAGCGAGCGCTGGGCATGTACACGAACTTGTAAGGTCACGAAGTCCTTCTGACCACGTTTGGATAGGAGGCGTTCGAGAGATATTCTGAGGATGACAAAATCTCATCTCTTAAATTTCGTGGTCATCCTCACGGGGCACTATCCGCAGGGTGTACATGTCGTGAGACTCGGAAGTACTTCGAGTCCTTTTTGCGTCAGCTGTATGGAGGATGAGGTGGAATCATCTCAGCACCTGCTCCTTAGCTGCTCAGCTCTCGCGGGATTAAGATTCAAGCATCTTGGTTCTCACTTCTTTTCCGCGCTTGCTGATATAGCTGGTCCTGGTAACAAAAATCTGAATAACTTCATCAGCAGCATAAAGAGGCTAACACAACCGCAAACTAGTCACCGTTCATAGTCCACAAATAGACAACCCTCCCCACCCCTTCTCCTTTCGTCCTATCGTTTTTTCCTTCACCTCTTTTTCCCCTGCTGCAATGGTATCACAAAGGATGAACCAAACTTCTTTCGTCCAAGTGGGCCACTCTCTGGGCAACCATTACTGCCTAACCTAACCTAACGACATAATTATATTTTATGTAGCGTTAAAATTCATATACATACTATATGTATTCGTTATTCATTGATATCGTTGAACTTCAAAACTTTCATTCTTACATACAATAAAAAAAAGACTTGCGCGCATAAGCAAAAAATCGTAAACCTCATTTACTCTCACTACTTATTTATTATGATTATGGTGCATACCTCTCAATACTTTTATCAACATTTCATTTGCGTGTTGTTTTGTTTTTTACAGTCGCTTATCAAGTCGTCCCGTAGCGGATATGGCCGAACTTACGCCCGACACGTGGGGCGTTATACTCGATAAATATGGCGGTCTGCGAAAAATGGCCGATCAAGTGAATTGGCGCATTTCACAGCTTTATCGCGACGATTTGGGAGCAAATGCGAATATCGTAGCGGTTGATTTTATACGTGGCACCAGCCTGATGAATATTGCCATGGAGTGGAATAAACGAAAAGTGCCCTACTATTAGAGGGGGGTAGAAATAAAATTTAATATACTGAAGGAAGACGCACAAAAAAATAAGTAAATATTATTTTTATTCATTAGGATATAAATGCAAATAACTTGGAAAATTATCAGGATAGGTGAAATGGTTGAAGTATCAGACTGATACTCCGCAAGTAGCGCCGGTTTGGTAATTATCAGGGTTAAACAACAACAAAATGTTTGCATATATTTTTCATCTTAATTGGCAAATGCCAGTTAATTTGCCCTTAATTGTGAGGTGCCCTCTTAAATTCAAATCCTTTTGATTGGTACTATTGTACTTATGTGTGCATGTAATTGTCGACGACAGTAGATGAAGTAGAGCAAAAGAATATGCAACATTTTTATAAAGCTTTCTGAGGTACTCCTAGATTATCATGATGGTTGGTCCAAATTATTAGAAGATTCAGAGAAATTTAAAACCAATTTCAAAAAGCAATAAACAATTGTTCTTACTGTCTACCTATTACAAAAGTAAATTTGACAACAAAAAAAAATTAAGTCAAATTACAATTTTTCTTACTAACTAAATACTAAAATATCGTTCTTAAAACGTTAAATTACAAAAGACAGTTTCATTGGGCAGAAAAACATAGTTTAGGTAATGTAAAATCGAATTCAATAGAACTCGAGATCCCATTGAGTTCATGAAGAGGGCGAGCAATAGGAGCATTGCACGCATAATTTGTTCTGAACCTATTCAAATGAAACGGATATTTATTTCGTAAAGATCTGGAAGGGACCGAAAAGTTAATCATTTCTAGAACAGAGGAACAGTCAATTTCTCCCTGATAATATTAAGCAAAAAAGGCAGGGACAAAATCGATCTTCTACTTTGTAGCTGTTTGAGATTAATTAGAAGTAAACGGGATTTACATATATCTATGATAGGACAGGATCAAAGAAGTTCAGTTCTTTTTGTACCCGTTTCTGTCAATAGAGAATTGGTGGTAAGGTCTCCAAATAAATACGGTTTATTCTAATGTAGATCGAACAAATGCAGTAAATAGCAACTTAGGAGTATAATATCATCATCATCATCATTGTTGGCTAGACAAACCTGGTCGGGTCTTCGCCTGTTGTATCATATGCCTTCAATTGTCTCGGTTTCGTGCCTGTGTCTTCCATGCCCGAAATCCCAATAAGCCTACGAGTTCTTCTATGCCATCTATCCATCTAAGCGGCGGACGGTCCCTTCTTCCCTGAATTTACCGAAGAGTATTTGTTGAGGTGGGTAATCCTTGTTAGCCCTCAATATGTGACCTGCCCATTTCAGTGTGTTGATCATGATTATGGTTATCACAGATGGGTGCGTATATAGTTTTTCGAATTCACGATTGTAGCGTTTCCGCCACTCGCCTTTATCGCATATTGCGCCAAAACTTTTCGCAGAACTCTACTCTCGAAAATCAATAGATTCTGTTTATTTGCATCTTTGAGTGTCCACGTTTCACTCCCGTATATCAAGTTGGAAATTATTATTGAGCGAATATTTGTTTTTCTGTCTAGGGGGCGACTCTTTAGGTGTTGACACAGTGAAAAATAGCAGCGGTTGGCCATAAGGAGTATGTGGCCATTTTCTGCAGAAATTTTGTTGTCATGATTAATGATTACTCCAAAGTATTTCAATTCCTTCACTACTTCGAAACCATAGTCACAGACTTTTAGTATTTGACCCATATTGTGTCTGACAGAGTCCGATGTATGTAGTTGAAACTAGCGCTTTAGTTTTGGCTTCGTTTATTTCGAAACCTATACATTTTGTTGCTCTCTCAATACTTGCGAAGATTTCTTTCAAACTCGGCAGCAAGGATGCGATTATGTCAATGTCGTCCGTGTAAGCCAGCAATTGAACCGATTTAATCAAAATAGTTCCTTTTGTGTTTACGGCAGAGTCCGTGATACTTTTTCAAGTGCAATATTAAAGAGGATACATGAGAGCCGAAGTCCGTTCAAGGTAGCGAACTCTCGCGACAGATTGTTCTGAACTCGTACTACGTTCCTTACATTTTGCATGGTCGAGCATGTTAAACGTATTAACTTATCGGGAATGCCGAATTCTGTCATCGCTAAGAAGAGCTGGTTCCTAATTATGCTGTCGAAAGCTGCTTTGAAGTCTATGAAAAGATGGTACGTCTTTTCTAAAATCTGTCTTAGTACGAAAATTAGGTCAATCGTTGATCTTCCCCCTTGAAAACTAGCCTGGTAGCTTCCAATGATGCGTTTAGCGTGCGGTTTAAGTCTAGCGCTTAGAATATTTGAAAATATTGTGTAATTTTCACATATCAACATGCCTCTTTTTTTGAATAGAGGGCAAATTATTCCAATTTTCCACATCTTTAGCATGCGTTCTTCATTCCAGATCAGCAAATCAGCTGATATATAGTTAGTAAGGAGGTTTTTATTACTCATGTGTTTAAAGACAGGATTTGTTGTTTGTTTGGGCTATAATAGCCGCCATGAACGCCTGAAAAGTAAGTTCTTCCACCTTTTATGAAGACTTTAACTGTGGGTGTTCGGGTTCACTTAAGAGTATATAGGTCTGCAAAATTCGAACTATTCCTTGTTACAAAACCAAGAGTAGAGATAGAATAAAGTCTATGTGATTAAGAAATGGAAAGCGTGCATCAAACACAACCTCTAGATTTTTGATTTCTTCAGCAGAATGGAGTATATCATCGCCGATGTTAAAATCAGTAGGAATTAAGTTACTTATTTTTGAAAACGTGAGTTTAAAACATTTTTGAATATGAAGCGATAATCGAGAACACTACACCAACTAAACACTAAACTATTAACATCAGCTTGCAGTTTATTCAAATCCGCCGGTTTTGAAATAATAGAATATATTTTTAAATCATCCGCAAACAGAAGGAAGTTGACAAGAGATAAATAACTACGTATATCATTGATAAATAAAACAAAAAGTAAGGCACCAATATATTGCCTTGATGTACACCAGAAGACGCAGAAAAAGCAGCAGACGAGGCACCATCAACATAAACTACACAATCAGCCCTATCATAGAATCCGTCGTAGAAAACCTTCCAATACGAATGTCTACTACGAATACGAAGAAGTTGTATTCGTGGGTTCCATATGAACCCAATAAAGGGCTGCCAAACTCAAGTGTCAAATTTTGATTTTTCCACAACAGCTCACTATGATGTAATCAAGACAATTTAGGAAATAATCTGTGAGTTTTTTGACAAGTTAGTTGAATTTTCCAATTAAAATGATGACATGTGCAGTTGTGTTAATGGAGAAGGAAAGTGAGAGAAGCAAACGGAGTCTCAGAATTGAGCGAAAAATATTGTGAGATACAAGCAACCCTCTCGATATGGACAAACCAATGTAAGTGCTTGTCTTTTTGTTAAAGAAAAAGTCTACTTAAGTCTACGGTTTATCAAAAATTACCGGTTAAATGAAGCTGCATTCACATACGTTTTGAGTTTTATTGAAGACAGCGCAAGCTCAGCGAGGTCGTCGTCCACAACTCCAGTTCTTCGACTATCCTCTGTTTTACGGTTTCTTGCGGAGGGAGGCTATCAGCACCGAGTTGCCAAAGAGTTAGCCTTGTACTAAAACACGTATTGGTGTCACATACAAACGCGATTGTGTCCTCAGTGGGTAAATCTCGACATGAGTGCCAATGAAAAACGGCAAAGCAAGATGGAATTCTATCAAAAATATAGATAACCGCATAATTTTGTGTGTGGATGGGTCGCACATAAAAATTATCTCCCCCACTAAAGAAAAATTCCTCCACTACAACCGGAAGGGCTACTACAGTAACAATGTCATGATTGATTTCTCCTTTATTAGCTCCAACAATGTGGCATACTGCTGCCGTGTTGATATAACTTTACACCTGTGGAGGTCACGGAAAAGTAGATATACTTCAAAATTTCTTTTTATTTATAGTTTAGTTAATATAGGACTTACATTTTACAGCTTTTTTTATTTGTTTTCGTTTAAATCCTCTTTTTATTACTCGTTCTAATTTTTGTCCGTTAGAATAACGTCGTCGTAGCAAAATTGTACGAAACTCTAAGATTTGACATTACGAATGTATTCGGTGAATGCTACTCTACGAATTTCGAATGTACGATTACAATTTCTTAGTTTCTACGAAAAACAGTCTACGATGAATTGCATGATAGGGCTGTATGTGTTTTACAAAAGTAAGATCGCAGCCAATCTAGAAAAACTGAGGGAAACCCAGAAATATAAGTTTATCTATTAGACATATTTTAATATCAACAACCTATTTTCTTAAAATCACTTAACTCGCAGTCTATATTGAAAAGTATGTCACTCTGTTACTCATCACAAAATAACCATATTTTCTACAGCTTACGCAACTAAAATTTTAACTTAAAATGATACCAAAGTATTTTTAAAAATATGTAGTTGTGTACGTATAGGCAAAAAAATGTAAACATGGAATTAGAATGACACAAATTAAAAAAATTGATCAAATGTATATCTTTTACATTCTTACGAATATCATAAAATCAGTTGAGTTTGTCTCTAGTTTGTCTTCTTTTTCTGAAGAACTGCCTTATATACTATATGTATGTACGTATTTACAAACAGATCTTAAGATTAATCCAGGGGCATCTCCAAAAATGTAAAGAACGCGAGCAAAAAGTTTCAATACTTCTTTCTCGATTTTTTAACTATTCAGGGATGCAAACTTGTGTTAAATCAATGCTGTCCAAAGATCGCAGAAAGATATTTAAGATAAGAAGAAACATATTTTTGTTTACACAAAAATTATTGCAGTATTTTTAACGAAATCCAAATGTTTCATTATTATTGGGAATGGGAAAAAGTTTACCCTCGCAAAAGAGGTGTCGCTGCTGGTACTATTTTTGTGTTCGCTCTAGTAATATACTGGTTGAATATTTGAAGGTGTATATGTGAGATCTCGACCGCAGTAGTTGATATTCTTTTGAAGCGTAAAGATCCTTTTTTATCTGACGTCAAAAGTGTTTACGTTCGTCCCGAAAAAACAGCATTTGCGGAAAGTCATGCTTCATTATTACCATTTAAAGAAAAGTGCCGCTGAAACGTGTCGTTTATTGATCAATATTTACGCTAATCACGTTCACCATCAATTAAAACTTGTAAAGAGTGGTTTCGACGCTTCCAAAGTGGCAATTTCGACGTGAGTGATAAAGATCGCGAAGGGGCACCGAAATTTCGTAAATTCGAAGACACTCAACTACAACAATTATTGGATGGAGGTGCATGTCGAACCCTTGATGATATGTCTGAAGCGTTGGATGTTGACAGATAAACCGTCGGTAAACATTTGCATGCGATGGGAATGGTTCAGAAAGCAGGCAACTGGGTGCCACATCAATTGAAGGAGAGGGATATCGGGAGAAGTTTGGTGACGTGTGAGATGCTTCTTGAACGGCAGAAGCGAAAAGGTTTTCTGCATCGCATCGTATGTATGGATGTGTTATGATAACTCTAAGTGTGAACCAGGTCCATCGATAGGGGGAAAAAATATTCATGCTTCAAAAGTTATGGTGTGCATTTGCTGGAATCAGAAGGGTGTCATTTATTATGAACTCCTTTAACAATTTGAGACCATCACTGGCGATCGTTACCGACTGCAGCTAATGCGTTTGAGTCGAGCGCTCAAAGAAAAGCGGCCGGAATGGGACTGTCTACAGTCAACCGACAAACTGATTTTGCTACATGACAACGTCAGGTCACATGTTGCTAAATCGGTCTAGAAATTTTTAGAGGGACTGAATTGGGAAATCTTGCCCCACCAGTTGTATTTACTAGACATTACACCTTCGAATTACCATCTGTGCCAATCAATGAAGTCAGCGCTTATTGGAGAGCGATTCATTTCTTACGAGAGCATCACAAACTAGCTCAGTTAATGGATCAAGTCAAATGAACGCGAACTCTTTGTCAGAGGAATTCGTATGCTGCCTGAAAGAGCAAAGTTGTAGCTTCCGATGGCACATACTTCACATAAATCATGTATTATTTAACTATTTAAATAATTCGTAACTTTGGCTAAGAAAGGACGGAAACTTATTCCCATACCCAATATTTAGCTTACAGGTATGTACAAATACATCCACTTAAGTTTTTGAAATAAGTAAATAAAGTTATCTGAAAAAATAAGATCCACTGCATATGAAAAGGTCAATATTTTTAGTAGATTTATATTTAAGAGCACTTTAAAGATATACCAAATCAAATATTGCGTACTTTTTTAAATATTGTACATTCACCATTAATCTTAATAAAAAGAAGCACACAGTTTTTATATGCAACTGTTCTTTATTTTGCTCTTAAAGGCGTACAAATACCTTCAGCTAATTCAAAGTGTAAGTTTATGCACATTGGACAAATGTAGTTGTTGTTGTTCATCGAGATGATCTCTACATGAAAGCCTTCCGTCACTCAACTGTTTATCTTTTGACAACGCGATTGAAGAAAATTAGACTCTACAGATGGGAACAGCTTCGTCGCTGCCACGCAATGAAAATAATCGTTTCATTTCTAAAGGGTTTTTCAATAAGGGCGGGTAGATGTTGAAATGGAATAAAATGGCGTTTGCTGTGTGGCACGTAGCGCCGTCCTGCTGGAACCACATGCCGTCTAGGTCCATATGGTTCAATATGGGCCATAAGAAATTGGAAGGGCCACCACGTCTACCGAAAAATGGGCGCAATGCGCACAACGTTTGCGTTTTGATAATAAAGTTTTATCATTTGAACAGCACGTTCAATCGTGTAACTTGCCATGATGATTTGGCATAAACAACTGAATAATAAATAAAAGATTTGACAGATGTCACCAAAACAAAATGGCTGCCACAGGGCGCCAAAATCGACCCGCGCCAATTGAAAACCCCTTTAAATGAAAAGAGGGGTTACGACCTGGGCAAAAGTGTACCAAAGGATGTCTTAGAAAACGGCTTAAACACAATACTTCTGGGGTTCATAGTCGCAGAAGATTGGCCGTCTGGAAGCTCAGATTTAAATCCATTGGACTACAGTCTGTGGTCATAATTGCAGAACTTGGCCTGTCGAAGACCTCACAGAAATTTGGAGAGCCTCAAATAATCTTTGCCTCGAGCAGCGACGTCAATATCCATGGAAACCGTGCGTACTACAATAGCTGAATGGCCTAATCGGTTGAAGGTTTGTGTAAAAGTAAATGGTGACAATTTCGAATGAAAATTGATTTTTTTTATTATTTACATGATTAAGGGGGGAAACAGATTTATGAGGAGGCCGAAATTTTAACGTTTTTCGTGAATTTTTTGAACAGGGAAGGAATAATCAGAAATTGTTTAAACTTGGAGTGTATTTTATTCATATTTCTAAGTACACTTTCAAATTTTTTCAAGCCATTTCCGCCGGAAATAGTGGCATTAGAGCGTGAGGCCCATGGACGATCGCCATCTGAGTATCTTGCTGGTGAGTATTTCTGAAGTTGCAATTTTTCTCTGTAATCAACAAAAAAAGAATTTTTATGAAGGTTTAAAAATATAAACCTAATTGTGATAAAATAATATTGAAAATTGCATGTTTTTGAGGCGCTTGAACACAATGTCATTTTTTCATACCATATTTTACATCTATGTATTTGGCTTAAAAAATATTTTTAATAATTATGTAGTCCTAAAATTAGGTTCATGTGAATTAGAATTGAATAAAGAATACTCCAAAAAAATTTCATAATGATTGGTCGATAACTTTTTGAGCTAGAGTGCCCACCAGTTAAAAAAAAGACGTTTCGAGAAAAACGTAAGCATCGTATCGTAAGCGCTACGGCGCCGAACCGACGGGCGGCCACTTAAGTGATCATAGAATCGGGAATAATGAAAATTGCGCTTTAAAATTTTTACCACATATACTTAAGTAGTTATATTAACAATTTATGAAATAAAAAAAGTCGATTTTTTGATCAGTCTAAACTGGTTTCCCCCTTAAATAAAATTAACTTCATTAAAAAAGTATTATAATAATTTCACACATATAACGGACTTATCTTGTAACAGAACTTATGGCAAGACTAAATATACGCAAAACTGCGAAAACTGAGAGTCTCAGCTCCAGCTCTCAGTGACTTATGTCACTTATCACCTACTCTGCGGTAGTATACACTAAAATAGATTCAATATCTTTGAATAAGGTTATGTAGCATTTAACAGTGCTATACGCTATATGGGATCGGTAGATGTGATCATATTTATGTTTGGCGAACTAAATAATTGCAGTCGGCCCTAATCCGGTAACGGGTTGTGATCAATGATCTGACCATCTTAGTAAGTAAGAACTAAAAACTTATTTGTCTTCCAGGAATTGTGTTTTCATGTACCAACTCTTAATATAGAAGACATCTACTAATGTATTTGAGAGACTGGGCTGATATTAGTAAGATCGCGGAGACACCACCGTATAGTTACGTCGAAATTCAATGAATTAACCTCCTCTGGTTATTTTTCTTTAACGCCGTCAGAACCAATGGAAAGCTTCAGCGGTGCTAGAGCTTCAAAGGGCACAGAAGCTACACGCGCGGTTGGATACCTGGAATTGACTACTCACAGTTCGTAACATTGAATAATAAAATAAAATATTAGTTTAAGGGGTTAGGGGTAGTCAGAGGCCCGAAAAAATGATGATTTTAAATCACTTGTTTTTGCTAATCAATAGCATTATTTTACAAAAATAAAAACATAACATTAATACATCATGCTTCGACTTGACTTTAGCAAAACTTCAAAAAAAAAATTAATAAATGTAAAAGTTATAGCAGTTTGTGTGGAGTCCGTTTCTACAGAAGTTCTTTGCGCAAGTCCTTGGTGACTCATCTAAAATCAATCGGACAAAAGAATTTGATATCCCCATAAAACTAATACGGCTTTGCAAGATGACGTTGCTCAACACCAACAGCGCCGTCAGAATTGGGAAGAACCTCTCCGAGCCGTTTGATACCAAACGAGGTTTCAGACAAGGTGACTTGCTGTCGTGTGACTTCTTTCACTCGATGTTGGAGCGGATCGTACGACCCGCAGAACTTAAACCCTTTAGGCATAATTTTTTATAAGAGCGTACAATTGTTGGCGTATGCTAATGATATTGACATCATCGGCCTTAACAACCGCGCTGTTAGTTCTGCCTTCTCCAAACTGGATAAAGAGGCAAAGCGAATGGGTCTGGTGGTGAACGAGGACAAAACGAAGTACCTCCTGTCCTTAAACAAACAGTCTGCGCACTCGCGTATCGGCACCCACTTCACTGTTGACAGTTATAATTTCGAGGTTGTAAAAGACTTCGTTTATTTAGGAACCAGCATTACACCGATAACAATGTCAGCCTTGACATCCAACGTAGAATCTCTCTTGCCAACAAGTGCTACTTTGGACTAAGTAGGCAACTGAGCAGTAAAGTCCTCTCTCGACGAACAAAACTGGCACTCTACAAGACTCTCATCATGCCCGTTCTAACGTATGGCGCAGAAGCTTGGACGATGACAAAATTCGATGAAGCGACGCTTGGAGTGTTCGAGAGAAAGATTCTGCGTAAGATTTTTGGATCTTTGCACGTTGGCAACGGCGAATATCGCAGACGATGGAACGATGAGCTGTATGAGCTTTACGATGACATAGACATAGCGCAGCGAATAAAGATCCAGTGGCTACGTTGGCTGGCGCGCTTTGTTAAACTCGGCCAAAATCGCATAAGTGGTTATCGCGCCAATTAAGGAAAAGAAGAATCTTGTGCCTGATGGAAGCTTTTTTTCAAAATTAACAATATGGCGGTCTCACGAAATATTTTTTAGATTTTCGAGAAAAAAACCGACAATTGTTAAAAAAAATCGAAATTTTCGGAGAAAAAAAATCCTTCTATCAGGCACGAGTTTTTTATGTTTTTCAAAAGCAATATATATTTTAATTGAAATCTACCAAGCGGTTTTTAAGTTACAGTGATCACCAGTTCAAAAAATATAGTTTTGAGAAAAACGCATTTGTTTTGCTATCGATTTATGTGGACTCATACGAATTATTTTATTACTTACACTGTGTCAGCTATTCCTGGGCCATATAATAGTTCTTCAGCCGTCATAGCAGCTTCCAAAATATCGATTTGCTGTTGCCTACGTAGCATTATACCTTCTCGAGTGTTATCGTTAGCGCGCTTATCTGCCACTTTCATACGTGCAGCATCCAGCTACTTGCTCTCGAACGCTCCGGAGCGCCCGAGCGCCCTTTGTTAATTGTTGAATATCTCAAAAAGTATTTGTCGGATTCACTTCAAAAAATCGATTTTTTTGAAAATTTTGACTACCTCTATTTTTAAAGGTCATTCGGCAAAATTAAGCAAAAAACTATCCATGAAAAAAGGAGAAAACCCAAGCTTATATATAAATTCATTTATTTATCTTTATTTCTAAGAAAATTTAAAATAATAACTAAAAGTAAGTAAGTTACAAAGTAATTACAAACAGCAAATGTTAAAACTTACGGCGAGTAAAAGGCAATCATAAACATATTCGATTGAACGAATACAAAAACATATTTATTTAAATGGGATTCAATTTTTGAGAAATATTTTATGTACACCTGCTTCAACTCTACCGCAAAAACGGACAAATTCACTGCAATAAATTCAATTGTCATTCAGAAAGCGTTAAGTAAACTTCAGAGAAGTCCTTTGTACTTTAGAATCCGATCGATGCATATAATTTGAAATGAACTATTCTAAAGTACAGTGACGGACATAAATATAAGCACAATAACGACAATGGAATCAAGCTTTTCAAATCAAAAATAACAAAAACTGAGTGTTAGAAATAGGAAAGAATGAAAAATTATGCCTATACTTTTGCCCTCATGAAAACTCAAATTTTTAACATTTTAGATTCTATCACCTTGTCGTAACAAATATAATAACTATAAAACTAGGTTTAAAAATTGAATTAAAGGATGAATAACATGTAATTGAAACGAAGACGGAGAACATTACGCAAATGTTGTAATTCCTTAAATGAATGAGGAATGCTTATTGTGCCTATAATTTTGTCCGGCACTGTATATGTAACGCATTCTAAAGTACAACTAACTATGACTAAAGTATTTTTATATTTCATGCATCCTGAAGTCCATTTAACGGTTTCCACAGTAATGTTAAAAAAGACTGAATGCTTGTGGGATTTATTGCAATGTAATAAAATTTAACTTTGAGTTTAAAATTTATTTTTGCATTTACATATCTTCGTAAATGTACCTATTTTTCAGCTTAAAAGTGCTAGCCATCAAGGAATGTAATTCTATATTTAGGCGATATTTTGTAGGTTTAATTTTTATCATATTTTTTCATACTTATGTATATGCATTATTATATTATTTTGAGAATAGAAATTGTGTCATTTATAAGAAAATATTTTTTGTCTCATATAAAAGTACAAAATCGCACTAGTAATCATTTTTTCTTATAAAAAATATTTTGGTAGACTTATTGCTGGTAATATCTGCTTTGATTTGAGGCCACTTTTGTTTTTAGACATTTAATATATCACATCTCTTTTGCTCTAAACTTTTGTATATATGGTATGTAAAAACTAGCTACTATCATTAAAAATATTGCCATTCAATGCCGATTGTTACCCACTAACATTTCAATATCTGCTCTCATATAGGTAAGTATGAGTAAAATTAAAATTTTTCGTTACAAATACAAATTCATTTTGCTGATTTCTTATACTTATATTGTCTTTACAGGTTTAGATAGTAATCGCTCGCTTTATACAAAACGCATTCGTTTTCATTTAACTGGAGTATTCCGTTTACAAATTTCCATAACTATAATTAACAATCTAATGGCAATTATCAAATAAAAATTTGAGTAACCAACAGTTCTGCTAGATCACCAGTTGCACTTACATAACTACGCTGTATAAAATTTAACAAAAAACTATAGTTTAATTACGAACTACTAATTCTAATGGAAAAAGGCATACAATAGGACGATTATTTGGGAAATTCCCGCAAAAAACACACTACGCTTCCCTCGCTTTATTACTCTTTTGCGTCGTTGCTTACAGCCGTTTTGTCAGTGGCAACACTTTCGTTTGTCTCCGACTTGGATACAATTGTGGCGCTCTTGCCATTGCCGCGCTCCAACAACGGCGAGCTGTCAAGTGTTTTGTTATTATTCGCCGTGACAACAGGTGGTGGTCGGTTTTTCAATTCTTCGACGCTGGAAAATTTCGCTAGTTGTTTGCCATTTTCCACTGTTGTCGGTGTGGATTTGAGATCAACAGATCGCTGACGCGTCCAAAGCAATTCAATGGGATACCAACAAAGCAATATTAAGCCAACACCAAAGCAAATACAGGCGAAAATTTGGCCGCCCATGAGAACTTTCGGCAACAGTTGCAGATCGGCGGCGAGATCGGGTGTTATGCGTACCTTCTGCTCAAACCAAATCAATGGAAAGAATACGCGCGGCACATTCTCGTAAAGGCTGTGGAGAAAGGAAGGGAGTATTTAAATTTTTATTTGCATAGAAAAAAAATTAAATTATTTTATTTATGCATCTACATCTCTCATTACATAACAACTTTAAAATTTTGTATTATTCTTAGATTTCTGAATCATTTTAATGCCACAGAATAGTGCGTCACTATTATCTTTGCTGAAAAGGTTTTATATGCGATGTTGAGTTTCCTAATGGTTAGCTTTTTTACTCTGAGATGGTATTTGGTTTCTATGATACTCATAAAAGTAATGGGGACAGATTTCACTTCTTCCATACCTCGGCTTCTGAACTTGTGCATGGACTACTACGGGTGCATGGGTACATGGGCATACCTGGAAATGAGGCACTCGACAATCTGGTTGTTGGGCTCAAACAAATGGATGTATCCGGAAATTATCCAAACCTTCCAAAACATGGATGTCTGCAGTTTTATGAAGATGATTAGAAAAATCTTTTAGAGATCAGAAATGCACTTTTGGAGATTCGCATTTCTTACTGAAGGTGACCGCAGTAGGTGAGGTTAAGTTATACTGGCTGGTCGAAGCCACGCAGATACATATTTGGTCCATAGCGATACCACTTCAGAGTCCTTTTTTCACTCAAGATACGAGCACTCTTCCCGAATTTTACAAGTCGCTCAAGCTTCAGTTCAGGGGCAGATTCTAGCCTTTCAAAACTGAGAGCGCCCAGGTAGCATAGTCTACTTTTCCTGAGAGCCGAACAGTAGCATAGAAGGTGTGGAGCATCTTGGCTATAGCTTTATATTGTATATGGCACGTACATTCTTTATAAGGTGTTTGGCCCAGCTTCTTTTCTTCTTCAAATTGTAGAATACACCTTTTTGGTCTTCTAGAAATTGAGGGGGCTACAGTTGTATGCTGCCGTAGCCGAATGGGTTGGTGCGTGACTACCATTCGGAATTCACAGAAAGAACGTAGGTTCGAATCTCGGTGAAACATCAAAATTAAGAAAAGCATTTTTCTAATAGCGGTCGCTCCTCGGCAGGCAATGGCAAACATCCAAGTGTATTTCTGCCAGGAAAAAGCTCCTCATAAAAATATCTGCCGTTCGGAGTCGGCTTGAAACTGTAGGTCTCTCCATTTGTGGAACAACATCAAGACGCACACCACAAATAGGAGGAGGAGCTCGGCCAAACACCCAAAAAGGGTGTACGCGCCAATTATATATTACATATACATATATATAATAACTTTTGCTTGGGTATTTGGACGAGCTTCTCCTCCGATTTGTCGCGTACATCTTGATGTGTTTCCAGAAATGGAGCGGCCTACAGTTTTATGCCACCTCCGAACGGTCAATACTTTTTATGAGAAGCTTTTTCATGGCAGAAATACACTCGGAGATATGTCATTGCTTGCCTAATGGCGACCACTATTCGAGATTTGTTTTCTATCATTGATTTTTCATGCCCGGGGATTCGAGCCGGACGTTACCGAATGATAGTCACGCATTAACCCATTCGTCTACGACCGCCGCCAACTTCCTTTAGGCTAGCAAAAAACCGCGTTTCTTTTTACCGAAACTGCTCTTCTACAGCGTAGCACAGTTACAGAGAAGGAGAAGATAAATCGTTCCTTCCCCTTCATTGTTTAGCAACTTCGGTAACTAGATTAGATTAGATTTGTGGGGGGTTGGACAGGTGCAAGCACCTAGGCAGGAAGACCATTGCACTGCACCCGGGTAGACTACAGTGGAAGGAATAGAGAGACAGGATAGATATTATAATATGGATGGATAGGGCATACTCTGCGAAAGCTTTATGAGGAAATACCGCATGCCACTTTGACTTGGAACCCGCAATGAACGAGAAGAAGAGGCAGACCAGTGATGACTTGGCAAAGGACTATCCGCAATGAAACTGGAAAATCGTTTAATGAACTGAGATTTATGTCTCGAAATAGAAATGTTTGGAATACTTTTGTTGAATCCTTAAGCTTCTAAAGGAGTATGGAATAATAATAATAATAATAATAGATATTACAATATATGGATGGTAAGACTTCGGCAACATAAATCCAATTTGAGCTCCGTCAGTGGATTATCGCATTGTGACCACAACCGATCATCTTATTTCAATCACAAATGCATAGGGACCCAACAAGCCGTACTTTGGTCTCATATGTTACCAGATTGTCGATACGCAGGTGGAGTACCCTGCGTTTCTTCTTTTATAGAGATCGGCGAGTAACCAGCACAAGTTTAGAATTGAGCCTTGGGTCACTTTAGGTCGTTAGGCTCATTACTCGATTGACAGATACGTGAGAAGATAAAAACTAAAAAAAATTGTTTTAGACAAATTAAAAAATAGCTTACGTTATGCCTTTGATGGGCTCCACAAGCATATTGACTTGGAAACGCGCTGCCACCTCCAAAGCAACTCCGGTACGCGGCTCCAAAATCATATAGAATTCATGTTTATCTTGCTCAGGCTGCATGCCATCAACTTGTTGCACATAGTACGGATCAGCATTGTAGAAATGAGGAAAGGACATGAACACAGGCGAGCCAAAGCGACAGGATGAAATATTCATAACTCCTGAAGGAACACACTGACCGCCGCAGAAGCAGGTGTTCTCAGGATATAGAGTGCCTGGAAAGTTAGTGCAAGAGCCAAATTAAAATATTTACATACATTTTTAGATATTTCAAAAACGCACCATTATCGACAGATCGCACTCCACCATGGTACTTGTAGCCAAGTAAGCCCTCTATCTCTGCGGTTTCCAAATAATCCAATGGCACTGTACGACATAAATCGGGCGTGAAAAATGATACGCTGCCATACTGCTTTAAATATGGTGGATGAAATTCGCCCGCTGAACCGTTAACGAGTCCACAAGTCGATTGAAAGTAGCCAGTATGGTGTTTGTAGTTCCATGTGTGCATCTGTCCGATTTTCGAAATGTCATCTGCGCCAGTGTAGACATTGAAGACGCCAGTTAAATCGGTGCTGCCATTTCGCTATGTGGTGGAAAATGAGGTGGATTAATTTTACTTGTGTATTGTTGAACAATTTATACGAATATTAAGCACGAGAACTGCCTCACAAAGGGAAATTGTATGCCTCATCAGAAATAAAAAATTAGCGGACGAATCTGCGAGCTATAAAACATTTAATGTTATAAGGCCGTGTAACCGAGTCTAGCCATAACCCACTATATACTGCCGCCACTAAAAGATTATATTGTGAGTTGCCGTTCAACCTAAGCCTCGTTTTTCTTAACATTTTTTAAAGAATGTATGAATTTGCTCAGTTCTTCCATTCCATATTTCCGTTAGAGTGAGGACCACATCACTTAGGCAAGTAAGTTTTAATCAAGCAAGAGCCACACATTCACAGAAAACTGTTCCGATGGTTACTCGTCCAGATCACAAGAGCAACATGTATTTTCAGCTGAAGTACTCAGTTTACTGATAACAGATATAAGAGCGTCCACATAGAGTGCCCTGTGAGATTTCATAGATCTTCTCTTTCTAAATTAAGCAGTCCGTTGGATACTCTTTTTGGAGGGATGATAAACCGATCAGCTTGTCTCTATCAAAAACATTCTATCCATCGAAGCTTATTTTTTTTATTTAACTTGCTGGGCGGAATTTAATACTTTCACAAGCGATCGCTACAGTAAAATCGAAATGTGAAAGCGGGTGGCATAGGAGTTAAGTCACGTTCACCACCAGACGTATTTTCCTTTTGCTGGCCCACCCTGCACTTAAAGTAGCCCAACAGTATTTTGTTACCGTAACCATAAGATATAATTAATTTTTTGTCAAGCCATTATTTTTTCCAATATGCTGTGGGTTTTTGTCTTTTCTGCAATAATTAGGACCACATTAACTTGATATCTCTTGCGAATGCCTGAGCATACCCGCCTCGTCACTTCGTGGTCGCGAAGTTTTTTTTTTTGCTGGATCTATCTGACCTAGGCATCCCTGTGCCTATATTACAGATTAATTTGAAGCCCACCTCATCGTAGCCAATTGCTTCTGTTCGCCATCTTATTTGCTATAAATCCTCCCATGGCAGGCAACCCTAAGCGTTAAAAGTTAGTATCAAACCAAATAAAAACAAGTTTTGATAATTCCTAGCAAATATTTTCTCTAACAATATTTTTTTTCGGCGAGAAGGTGTTAACAGATTATTATTCCCAGTATCTTATGGATGAACAACAAATCTTTCTGCTTTCCACTCATAAAACTTTCCTTTTACTCACCGTGTAAAACCAACCAAATTTATCGAATGGCACCTCAACATCCTTGCCAAAGAGTGGCATGGCACGCGCCATATCCAACATATCATCGCTGTAACCAGTAAAGAGCATCTCATCGATTGTCCGCGTTATAGACATTTCTTGGCCATATAATTTTAAGCCCACATCCACCAAATTGCGTCGTACAGGGTTCCAACGTTTGGCCTTACCGGCAGCGGACTGTGAAAACGAAGGAAGGTAAATACACATTTTCACAAAATTTAAAGCAATAAAAATAAAAACTGAGCAAATCTCCAAATACCGATGGCTACTTACCAGTGCTACAGCATTCAAGGTGACTATCACATCATCCAAACTGCCATTGCTACCCTTCGCATCAAAGTAGAAATCGCTTTTTTTGCGATACGTCACCGATGCATTCGCAGGATTCCACTGTATGTTAACTTTATCCTGCTTCTCGGTGAAGCGATAAGGACCGAGTTGCTCGAAATTCGGTTTTGTGCTGAGATTTTTGAAATCTTCGGGATTCGTCCAATTATAGAGGTAAATGTCTAAGCTCAAAGTCATAGGTGGACTTTTCCACTTGTCGTATACCTCTGAGTTAGGGCGTAAGATCATTTCCTACACGAAAGAGATGAAAAGGATAAATTCAGCAATCAATATCTTTTGCAATGAAAAATTATAGTGTAACGCAGATATTTTATGCATAGATGGATTTGAGTTGATTTCCACACTCCATAAACATATGGAGCGGGGCCCACTTAGGCCTGCATGCCCATTGTGATACCACCAGTTTGAATTCAAGGTATTTCTCTATTTTCTAATGTGTTTAAAACACTTCGTCCCTCGTACTTTGTTGTAAATGCCCTCAAGCCCAAAAAATACGCAAAACGATTTGCGCTACTGATAATTTAATTGCGACTCTTGCCAAGAGTTATCCTTTCAAGTCATCAATGACCATTGCAGCTGAAATCAACAACATACAGAGCCCGGCACTCGAGGTGTAACCAATTAAATAGGCCATAAATTTAGTTCGGAAAATTACTTTTATTTAATTCAAAGTAAAAAATGTGTGAAAATAATACAAAATTAAGAATCAATTTACTTTTGCTCGATTTGACCACCTCTTGCCTTGACTATGGCCTTGAGACGGTCCAGAAACGATTCGCAAGCTGCCCGAATGTGACTTGCAGGTATTTTGGCCCACTCGTGGACAATGACTTTTTTCAGCGCCTGATATTGGTGAATATTTTAGTTCGGAGCTTGTTCTCCAAAATGGCCCAAAGAGAATAATCCCTCGGATTCGCGTCTGGTGAATTTAAGAGCCATTATGTGGACGTTATGAAGTTCGGAACGTTGTTTTTTAGCCATTCTTGGTTCACTCGAGCTTTGTGAGACGATGCTGAGTCCTGTTGAAACGTCCATGGAGTACCACCGAAATGTTTGTCTGCCCACGGCTTCAAAGCAACCTCCAGAATACTTTTCCGATAATATTTCGCATTTGTCTTAACGCCATGATCGATGAAAACGATTGGAGAACGTCCATCTGCGGTTACAGCGGCTCAAACCATTGCCTGTGACCGGTGTTGCCTCCTGGTGATTAATCGATTACTCAAATTCTCGTATGAACGGTCGGTCAAATAAACCCTATCGTTCAAACCCTAATCGTATAAATTTTCTCGTCAGATAACACAATGTTGGGAAATGGACCGAAGCAACTCCTTTGCTCTCTGAAGTCTGACTTGTTAGGGCTTTGGTGTGAGATCATGCGCCTTTTGGATCTTGTAATGCTTGACTTTGAGATCATTTTCAGCATGCGGCGGATGCAACGGTCAGATATTTTCAATTCTTTCACCGTTTGATTGGCACTTCGTCGGGGATTTCGCTCAAGTCGCTTCTTCACTTTTTGAACCATTTCACGTGACGTTGCAGTTATTTGATGACCACCTCCATAACGTTTCGCGATGCTACTAGCATCATTGTTACGAGTAAGGGTGCGATTAGCAAAAACTTCAACTACTTCCATGTGCTCGAGCTCACGAACAATCGCTGATTGTGATTTTCCAGTCAAATATAATGCAATCACACTTTTACGTTTGAGATCCTTTACTGATTTTCTTTTTTCGCGTTTACTCTCGGCAAAATGCTTCCCCGCGATTGTAAACAATAATCTGGACTGCCATTTAGCCAACTAACAGACAGCTGATGCCCGTGCTTCATCGAAGTTCCGCATTTTGGGACCCGAATTTTGTTCAGCGATGAGGCACTCTTTTTTAGGTTTAATGGCTACGTTAATAAGCAAATTGTCGTATTTGGACTAAACAGCAACCCGAAGACATTTAAGAACAGCACCCATTGATAAAAACCGTTGAGTGCGACCTGTGGGCTGAAGGACTCATCGGCTTATATACCTTCAAGGAATAGGCTGGCGCCAATGTAACAGTGAATGGCGAACGCTATGGCGCCATGATTAACAACTTTTTGATGTCTGAAACTAAAGCCCATTTGGTTCCAACAAGAGGGCGCTGCTTGCCATGCAACCAGACAGCCCGTGAAACAATGGATTTACTGCGTCGTCTTTTTGGTGAGCAATTTTTCTCTCTCTCTCGGACCCGTGGATTGGCCACCAAATTCGTGTGATATCACACCATTGGACTTTTATTTGTGCGCGTAGGCTTTGTGGATAAATCAGCTTCGAATGAGGTATTGGAAGCAAGCATTACTAAAGTTATTCACGAAATACCGATCGAAGACCTCTTTCTTGGTGTTTACGGATGGGCGAATTACAGCACAGTTGCTGTCAACAAGTGACAAGGCAGAACCAAAAGAGCTTAGTCGCTATCTGCCAATTGCTGGGTGGTGACAAAAAAATTTACCCATTAGTACCTCAACTACTAGTCTACAATTCAGCATTGACTTAAATTTGCGTTATACGAGCGAAGCATGATTTTAGAAGGTCTTGCCAGATGTTAATGCACACCGCAAAGCATTCGAGATCATTCAATTTACTATGATCTAAACTAGCTGAGAGGAGGGAAGGCATGTTACGCATTGAACTTAAATACTATTGGCTGATTGCATCCGCTTTCAAGATCAGTTCTATTCAGGCACACGTGCGCACGAGACTTTTTAAAAATAAAATAACAACAATGAATCATTGAACCACTTAAAATGTAATAATATTTAGGCTTTTAATCAATTGACAATTTCACGTGCTGGTTTGTGTATAATCGTAAAGGGCAGTTAATGAACTCTTTTCAGCGATATACCGAACGTACATACGCACACACAACTGTTAACATGGCAGATATGCATTGTAATGTACCAACAATGACACAATAAAATGTGTAAAATTAACATGCGCCTAAACGTGCATACTCGTGCAGATGTAAGTGACTTGACAACAAACGTATCAAACTACAAAAACGTGTCTCAAAGTCTCGTGCGGCTTTTATTTATGTTTCACTTGGGTTAATAAGATCAATTGGTTCGATTAAAAAAGGTTAGTAATGGGGCAAATGATCAATAAGTCTATAAACAAAAATAAATTAGTAATTTTAATTTTTTGCTAACAGAGCAATTGACTACAAATACACAAATGCCACCAAGTGCATGAATGTACAAGTATTTGAGCACTAATACATATTACAATATAGCAGTAACATACGGATGAAAAAGCAGGTTAGTCCAAAATAGGATGGTGTGGGAGTTATTTTGTAGGAGAGTACTTTAATTGTCGTAATCAAATACAAACTCACTTAGAAGCTAAGAACTCCTTAAAATAGGTGTACGTATGTATGTGAGTATAAATAAACATTAGTATTAACAAAGTATGTAAAACTATGTAAAGTTGGAATTGTTGGTAACATTAACAGCACAAAATATGAATGAAATATCATAAGATTAACAGAAGTGAGTGTAGTATGTGAGAGAGGTGAGTATTAACATTAAGAAATCTATGTATGTATGTAGAGAATGAGCCTTCTACTTAGTGAGTGTGAATGTTATAAAGAATGCTAGTGGAGCTAATAATAAGTATATGAGAGTTCACATAACGTTAAGCATAGATGGGGCCATAATGTAACTAAAGGGAATTTCAAGAGACGCACCTAGTTGTTGTTTTGAAATGAAACAAAACAAGAAAAACAATTTAGAATCTTTCACGTTTCAATAGTTTTATTCAAAATACGACTCTTAACAATTATATGTGAAAAACTACATAGCTTAAAGGTCCACTATGAGCACGTCTACAGGTAAAATCCACCAAATGGTCGATTCATGAATGCCTAATTGTTGGAAACGTCGAGATATCGTGGGTGAAGTTAGCTAAGCAACACTTTGCGCTACAGCAGCAAAATTCTTAACAGAACCTACAGTTTTTTGTCTGCCAGTCCTTTTCCTATCCTCGACAGAACCAGTTTCTTGCAATTATGTATTTCACTAATTGAATTGTCGACGCATTCGGATGGTTATTTCCACCCAAAAATTACGAATTTTGCGAATTGTTGTTCGTAATGCTCAACCATTTTCATAACAAATTTCAATAAATTTTGACCCGGTGCATCGTGATGGAAGATGCCATGAAACAAGGTACCGTCTAGGAATTATGCACTACAGACATCTAGGACCCACTTTTGAATGTGTGACTATTATGGCTCGCAAATCGCTGTATATTAAGAGGGTTATAAGTTCCACATATAGCAAATATAGAAAACTAATAATTCCAAGTCGTTTGTAGAAAATGTCGAAATCTTAAGCTCTCAGACTCGTATTTTCCCTCAACCTGGTTGGAATTTTCGTTCAGCACTTAGCTGATTAGCGACCCAGTTATCTAATATTTATTAGAATACAGGTAGCTAAAGGAAACCGCACTCAGCAAGTGCTCTATTGGCTGCAAATTCTTATAAAATAGGTTGAGAGTGAACTACCACATTGATCAAATAGTTCCCGGAGCAACCTCCAGGGATCGCTCTAAGTCAACTCATTTGAGCTCTGTCTGCTTTTTTTTTTGCTAGGTTGCCACATCTGTGATTGGCATTTCTATTAAAATTGTATCGCCACTGAGTAAAAGCTAAGGCGCCTTGAGTAAATCTACCTGTTCTGTTTGATCGAGTAAAAAAACCACTACAGGGAACGCATTTTAACAGCTGAAAGGAAGTAATGGAAAAATCGAAGACGGCTCTGACTAAAACTAAACTTGCATTTTGAAATTTCTGAATATATTCTGGGAACTTTTCGATCTAGGTGGTATTTATATGCGCCCGAAAGAAAATTCAATCATTCCCCAACTAATTCATATTTCGCTAATAGATGCTTGAAGAGCTTCTCGAGACTCTAGCACCAAACTTTCCATTCAACTTCGATCCATTGATGAACTGATTTACTGGAACTCTTTTTTAAATGTTTCACTCCGCATAATCATCCATTAAGAGGATATGAAAGGATATGAAACACCAAATGATAGACAATAATAGTGGTCGCCCCTCCGCAGACAATGGAATCCTCCGAGTGTAGTTCTGCCATGAATAAGCTCCTCATAAAAAAATGTTTGCCGTTCGGAGTCAACTTAAAACTGTAGGTCCATACATTTGTAGCACAATATACAGGCGCACGCCACAAATAGGCGGAGGAGCTCGGACAAACACCCAATAAAGGGTGTAAGCTCCAAAAACGCGTTGTTTAAATTACCTTTAAACATCTTCTTAAAGAAAAAATTATTTCCAACAACAATGTCCGCATCTTCTCGTATGAGCTTCTTTGAAACCACATTTTCAACGGAAAAATATTAGGATGTTACTTTAAATCAGTCAAATACCCACACCACCTCGCTTGAACTGCTTTTTTCGCGCACAGCGCGTAGCAGAAAAAGTATCGATACTTCATGATAAGATGACTTGATTAGCCATAAGTGCTTATGTACATACATATGTACATATAATAAATTTACGAAATTCATGTCCGGTTTCATCAATCAATTTTAAATGAAATTAAAATTTCATTCAACATATTGAAATTGTGCTACTTTAATTTTTAACAGTCAGATAAATTTTAAAATTGAATGGTGAAACTGGGCATAAATATATAAATTCCCCCAGGTCACTAATATTTGTGTTGAACAAAGTTGTATATGTGTATACATATAAAGGTAGCGCAAAATTAATCATCCAATTTTCTTTTTGAATAAATTTTACTAAATAAAAAATGGCAATCAGGGATTGAAATCTTTATTTTGAGTTTGACTCGCTCCGTTGCTTGTTACTTGTATGCTTGTATATATTAAAAAATATTTATTTCGCAACAAAAGAATTTACAATAATCTTGTAAGTTAGCAATCGTAGTCATCTCCAAGCTGCTCCATTTGAAAAGGACTCCCATTAACCGTTTCTAATTGGTGGAAGGTTGAACTTCACACTTAATTGCTTTTTACAGTTAACTGCTCTGTTCGCT
The DNA here is from genome assembly GCF_028408465.1 of Anastrepha ludens. Taxonomy (NCBI): domain Eukaryota; kingdom Metazoa; phylum Arthropoda; class Insecta; order Diptera; family Tephritidae; genus Anastrepha; species Anastrepha ludens. The sequence continues at coordinate 116,080,670 of NC_071501.1, forward strand.
CTCACAGCAATCGATTCCCACTTGCATAGCAACTGCAAGCGATGCGTACGATGTTCGCTGTTAACTGCACTCGCTCTCTCAGCAGTCGACTCACACTTGCATTGTAATGTCGTATGTGTATGATGGTCGCTAGTTGGACATCAGAGAGCATGTTCGTTTACATAGGTGGCCAGCAGTTATTTCTGCTTAACTTATGCTGCGGCTATTTAGTTTACAAGTGTCAAATATTATTGATGTACGCTACCATTTGCACAATATAAATCTTTCCATAGGATGGTTATCTTGCGCCACTTTGTACGTGCCAGAGTTAAAATTGGTTTTTATTTTTTATATTTAGTATTAAATTTTCTGGATCTTACCTTCTCCATTATGCCATTGAAGATCTGCTCCCAAAACATGCCGCACAAAACGCCAAAAATACTCAAACAAAAACCAACAATGCCAACAATCACTTTGCGATTGTTTTGCTGCCATTTTTTCAGACTATCTGCCTTCTTCGGCATTTCGAAATATTTGTTTGACCTTTAAACGAAATAAAAAAGTATGGCAGGCAGTTGAATGCAGGCGTTTAAATATTGCACTTGATTTGGTTCCACACTCGATGGCTGATAGCCTTTGCTCTCATTTATTAAAAAATCTGCAAGAAAAAATAAAAAAACTTTATCAAATAATCGAACTAAATGCGTATGTATGTGTGTATTGAGTGCATGAATGGAAAAAATAATAATGCTCAAGTAAATATTTCTTAACACTGAATGAACATACAAATGAATGCAAACTTTGTGCATGTGTGTGCTTCTTTCATTCACTTATGTACTAGCATTCAGTACTAGTGTAAGTAGTCGAAATCCGCAAAGTTACATTTTCTGTTCGTATTGTTTAAGAAGACCTATATTTGGCCGGACGCGCTTACTGGGCTTTCATGGACAATATTGAGCTCAGCCTGATAATCTGTACGACTTACAAGTTTACAGGTTTTTAGGCAATGAAATAACTGCACCCCAACAACAACAGACCATCGCCAAGCCATAGAACCCAAATAAATAAAATCCAGCACTGCTTCAATTTAGTAAAATAGCTGCTAAACTGTGCGAGTTCGTTTGACAACCTAAATGGTTTGTTTTCAGGTTTCACTTTGTTTGCTTTTATAAAATATATTTCTAAAACGAATAAGTTCGAGATAATTCTGGTCCTATTTTGTAAAATAATAAACTATGTTCCATCGCCTTACGAATATTAAAAAAAAACTACTAAAATAAAGATAACCGCTCTAAACAATTTGACAGTTCAATTTAAGGGGTTATATACAATTTAAAAAAAATTGATTTTTTTTTAATTTTATTTCTTAATGTCATACATATATTTAAGAATACACACAGAAAATTTAATATCCTTCCGGTGAATATTTTTAAAGTTGCACGCAAATTTGAAAAGGCGTTTCAGAGTACTTGAAAGTAGAAGAAAGTATTTTAAACGCGTTTTTCTCAAAATGGTGTTTTCAAAGTCGGTGTCCAACATTACTCGAAAACGGCTAAACCGATTAGTCTCAAAATTTAACACGAGCTTCTTAAATATATTTTTTAATCTTTTATTTTCCAGCCGAAAGCCTCCGATGCTAGCTCTGCACTACTTTCAGTTTGTATAATAATTTCATTCTTATGTAAACCTTTATAAAATAAAAATAAAAAATTTTTTAGTAATTAATCGAAGATTTTTTCTCACCGATAAATATTTTTTTATAAACAATTTAGGGTCGACTTTTTGGTCAAAAATCCATTTTTTTTTTAGCGACCGCCATTTTGCCAAAAAGCAATATTTTGCTTATCCTTCGATTAATTACTAGTTACTAATTAACATTACTTTAACGAAATCTGTTGGGCTTTTTAATTTCAGAGGATCCAGTTCAGAGATATAGTGGTCACCGCAAAACGTCTTTTTTGAGAGGAGCTCCCGGAGATCAGCTATAGCTCCTTTCCAAATAAATATTTTTACTAAGTCTTAAAATAGAGCTAAAAGATAACATAATATATGTACACATTTTTAGATCAATAAATTTAAAAGTTTTCTCAGAAAAAATTCTGAAGTCGCTTTTTTCGGCCTTCTAACTGTATATAACCCCTTACCTTACTCAAAAACAATGTAAACTGCGCCCATTCGCTACATTACCAGTTTCAAGTGTTTTAGGATTTATCTGTACTTAGGTAAAAATTTACACAAACTCGCCATAGCCTTAAACTAATTTGTTTTATTTATTTAATAACCTAAATATGCAGTATAAGAACACACTATGGAAAAAGAAATTAATTCAGGGTGGCTGATGAATTTTGCTACATTAAGAAACTCAAATAACTTTTTTTTCAGTGTATGGAATTCATTTAATATATTTTTTTTTCAAGTTGAAGGTCATTAAATTTTATTAAATGTAGCTTAACTAGTTTTAAAAATAATTGAATTTAAATGCCTCCCATGCTCGTTGACACAAGTGCGGCATCTTAGTAATAAGTTGTTCATTGCTGCTTTGAGAGTTGCGACAGGAATAGCCGCAATTGTTGCCCGAATGGATTGTTTTAGTTCATCCAAATTTGTTGGCTTTGTTTTATAAACTTCTTGTTTACATAAACCCCACAAGAAAAAGTCAGGTGCAGTAAGGTCAGGCGACCTGGGGGGCCAACGAAATTCGGAGTTTCTTGAAATCAGTTTATTGGGAAATTTTCGTCGCAACTCTGTCATAACAGTCTGGGCTATGTGAGACGTTGCCCCATCTTGTTGAAACCACACAGAGTTGAAAGGAATTCTCTTTCGGCGTAGTTCTGGATAGAAAAATTCTTTCAGGATTTTCAAATAACGGTCTCCAGTAACCGTAACGGTGTGACCATTTTCTTCACAAAAATAAGGCCCGACAATACAGCGTGAAGAAACCGCACACCACACTGTCACGCGAAGAGGATGCAATTCCGTCTCGTGGAGTATCTGTGGGTTAGAAGTACTACATATTCGACAACTTTGTTTGTTCACATTGCCGTTTAAATCGAAATGGGCCTCATCAGACATGAAAAGGCAGTTTAACATGTTTTGTCTTCTTCCACCATTTGCAGGATCTTCTGGCAAAATTCCAAGCGAATCGGCAAGTCTGCTGCATTCAGTTTGTTAACCATTTGAATTTTGTAGGGAAATAAGTCTAAAACTTTGTGCATTATTGTTTGCAAAGACTGTCGGCTGACACCAATTTGAGCAGATAAGCTTCTTGTTGAAACCCTTGGATTGCTTTGTATAGCTGCAGCTACAGCAGCGATCGTTTCCTCCGTCCGAACTGGTAGGTTTCGATGATAAGGCCTTCTTGCGACTGTTCCTTGCTCAGCAAAATTATTCACCAGTCTCATTATGGTCCATCTGATCGGGGGGCCGCCGCCAAACATCCGCCTGTACTCTCTGTGTACCAAAACTACGGACTCCAGTGCGTGATAGCGGCAGACTATTCAAATTCTTGTTTGCGTGTCCCAGTTATCCATTTTAATAAATTTTAAAGATCAATCTGCAAATTAAAACAAAAATGGAACAGATAACTTAAAAAGAAAAAAAGTTATTCAATTTTTTTTTGGTAGCGGCTTTCATCAGCCACCCTGTACTTAACAATTCAATCAAAAATAATTTAAACTTACAATTTACTTATTTCATTTTAATGAAGAAAACGTAACATTTTTTTATCAGTCAGTTTTTTTATAAAATGAGAAAGAATACCTAGAATTTTCTTCTTCTTAGCACCACAGTCCTTGGTGAAGCATTGCTTCATTCACAACCTTGCACCATCTGTCTCCATCTAAGGTTATCTCCTTCTACCGCCGCACGCTTAGCTTTCAAGGTCTTGAAATTAGAAAAGTAAAACTTATTTGCTGCTAAAACTCTTATCATTTATTGCCAATAGTGTATCCTTATTGGCTTATATTTTGATACCCAGATAGGAAAATTCTTGTACACTCTCGAATGCCTAGTCTCCGGACCGTAAACTGGATAGGACCGTAAATTTCGTTTTCTCTGTGTCAATCCTTAGCCAAATATTTTGTATAATTTTTTCTAGTTTTGTAAACACACTCTTTAATTCACTACTGCCTTTCGCCATAAAAAGTAGATCATTTAATTTAGTGACATTTTTAAGTAGTACTTTGTGGACGGAACAATCGAGGCCAATATGATTTGAAAGCACACTAAATTCTCTAAAAGTTCTAGAAATCGGTGAATTGGAAGCATAATTATAAGTATATACATAAGTAGTAGTTCGTAAGCTTCGCTGAGGAGTATTGAAATTAGTTTTCTTGAGTAGCGATGGGGAGACAATCGTTGCACTTATCAAATCGAAAACGAAAATGAGGTAGAAAATAGTCTTTCTAATATCTGGAACTTAAGTTAGTGAGCGAGCACTGACTTTTGTAGGATGGAATTGGACCATTGATGATGTCCTTCTGTCTAAAACTGCGAGAGAGAGGAAGAGAGAGGCAAATCTACCATATACCTATTATTCTTATGTGCACACAAAGTAGTAATACTTAGTACATTTTAGAGCAACAAAAACAATTATCACTAAATTAAGTCATTTAACACTTTTGCCGCTTATTCCTATAATTAATTTGACCTGATGCACGTAAGTTTTATAGACACGCAAGCAGAAGTGCCATAGTTTTCATCAAATTTAGATATCGTTCGCTAACCTTCGATCTATTTTAGAAGAGATGAACAGTGCATTTCTCTTAAACTTTGTTGATTTAATTGCCCTACTTCATGAATAACCTTACACTGCCGTGTCTCTGATGCAATTCAGTCTAGGCTGCTGGAAATGAAAATGCGTTATCAGTAACAGGCACCAGGTATGACTATCACCCGAGCTGGAGGGAAGAGGATCGGGTGTGTTGGGGGAGTTATGTTACTCCGATAGGCTCCTTTCTGTGGAGGAATGGGTTGTGGTGGCGGTTGGAGGTGCCGACCTATCAGGGGGGGTAGTAGCTGGGGAGCAACACGTGGCCACATACCGTGTGGACCACTCCCTATGAGACTTAAGGCCTGAACAAGTCTTAAGGGGTTATACGCAGTTATGACTTAAAAAAAAATCGATTTTTTTTTTTTGCATTTTTGTAATGTACATATATTCAAAAGTATACGCACGAAATTTGAAGTAGATCTAAGCAATACTTTTGGAGTTATACCTAAATATGTAGAGATGCCTCGGCACGTTTTAAGGTAGGTATTGAAACTTTAAACGTGTTTTTTTCAAAACGGCATTTTTCAAGTCGGTGTACACGATATCTCGAAAACGGCTTGTTTGATCGGTCAACCGTTTTAACACAATCTTTAAAGATACATTTTCTAGTAATTAATCGTTCCTTTTGTAAATCTGATACTTATTTTCCATTTTATAATCAATTTACGGCCAAATTTTAACGTAAAAATCGAAATTATTTCTTTTAAAATCTGCCATTTTGTGAAAATTCACTATTTTGATTAGCCGAACGATTAATTACTAGATAATCTAATATATTAACAAAATTTGTTTGGTTTTTTGATTTCAGATAATCCAATCCTGAGTTACGATGTACACCGTAAATCGTCTTTTTTTTAAGGAGGTTCCAGAAATCGCCTGCAGCGCGCTCTATAATCAACATTTTCATAAATAAAAAAATTTGTTACGTTCTTGAAGGATGCTTTTATAACCGCCAAAAATTTTCAAATTAAAATATTCTGAAGTTTCTTCAGGATAAATCCTTGACAACCCGTCTTTTATTTGCTTCATAACTGCGTATAACCCCTTAAGGCGGCTCCGCCCGATGCACTTGTTGCCCCTAACTGAGGTGGAGTTCGGGTGGAGCCGTTTATGGCATACACAGCAATAGAATACTTCTGGCCCAGGGTTGGATTCAATACCAATATATGTTTCCTGGTTGCTTAGATGATCCTGACACAGACGATCGATGACATACTCTACACTGACGGGGCTTCGCTTGCTGCTACAACAACAACTATCACTCGACTCTTCGCGTGACTGTCGGATATGTATCAAATATGCCATCAAATCAGCATTCCACTAAATTTGTTTGTGTTTGATTAGGTTAGGTTGGACGCTAACTTATGCTGCCACTTTTATGGGCACCTTGTACGAAGTGCCAATAAATGTCTGTCAACTGTAACGTTTTCGTACGGCATGCACAACATCTTTTCACTTATCACGAGCTCTACGTTCTTGGCGAGTACTTTCGTCGTCAATCGCAAAATAGCGTTTTCCTTTTATGAATATTTTGTTTGAGACATTGCAGAGTGAATAATTAGACGTCCATAGATTTATACACTCCGCTCAAAATCAAAAATCTAACATAGCGCGAATCAAAACATCGCCGACGTTTAGCCAATCAGCAATAGGAACTCAAAAATTTTTTATTTGGTTTTGTTTGGTAACCATTTTATCATTGATGAAGTGAATAAAATCTCAAATGCTACGTAATTGTGGATCTATGGATGACATTTCATTCGAAGGCTGTTTGTGAAATTTTTTATGTAATATCCGTCATGGTGACGTAGTTTAATAATAATTGTGATGTTATCATAAAATAGAAGAGTCGAGTTAAAAAATTCAATGAACTTTAGCTGTTTTTAAAAGTGGCTAAAACTTATACTGTCATAAACTCTAAAATGGGTTAAAAATCAAGCGAAGACTGGATGAAGGTTAAGTAAAAAAAATAATTTGTACTTGGTTTAAAACTGATTAAATGTTATAAAATAATTTCTTAACCACCATAAGGTGTCCTGATATAAATTATTCTAACATTTAATATGAAAAACGTGTGAAAGTTTTGTATTGAAGAGGCTTATGACAGAGGCTTATACCTTCTTGTTATTGTTGAGACGTGGTTGACCTCGAACTTTTACGATTATAAATTCTTTGACTCAAATCTGTAAGACGTTTTTCGTAAAGGCCGTGTTGCTGCTAAAACCGATTGCCGAAGAGGAGGTGGCGTGGTAATTGTCGTCAGAAGTAGGTATCGTTCGTTCTCAATTACTTTGCATTTGCGTCAAGGGCTCTAAATCATATGGCTGTTTATATTTGATCGCCTCGTATATCCCACCTTATAGCAATTTGGAATTATATAATTTTATTCTTTCAAAATCATATCCGTCGCAATACAACTGAATTTTATGATCCGCTTACCTATAAACTGCTGTTGTTGTCTTGTTCGTTCTCACCTAGAGTACGCTGTGATCATTTGGAGACCTTACGACCAACTCTCGAATAACAGAATATAAATAAATATATTTTTCTTAAGCAAGTATTACGTTCCCTCCGATTTAAGTCGCCTGTTCCATCCTATAATGGTCGGCTTAAGCTAACTAATCTAGAATCTCTTGAAAAGCGAAGGACAGTCCTTTCACTTTCGTTTATTTTCAGTGTTGTTAATGACATCGATTGTCCACACCTACTTGAGCGGATAAGCTTTAATGTTCCCCGAAGAAGTCTTCGCAATTTTTACCCTTTTATGGGGAAATGGAAGACTAAATTTGCTCGTGCACTTCGAGACTATAATTCATTAAGTAATTTTTACTGTAGATTATTAAAATAAATAAATAAATCTTTCAACCGATTTTAGCCGCTTTGCTGGGATTATAAGCTTCATCGTGAATCCATACGAACAAATTTCCATAAATTGCTACTATAATACAAAAACAGATTTGTGAGTATTTTTGCACCTTTTTTTTGATTTTTTATTTTAATTTTTGATACTGATTTGTTCAAATAAAATTTATGTTAAGAGTTTATAAACTTCAGATTGACTGCAATGGGGAATCTTTATAAGAACCTATCACTAATACATATAGGTGTATAATAATCTGATTGCAGTGATATTTATTTCCATATTATTAATATACGAGTATATTCCGGACACCTGCCCAGCATAAATGTGTTTTTCCAAATATTTAAGGAAATAAAAATATTAGCTGTCGAAATGCAAAAATATGTACTTTCCAAATCAGCGCTTATAATACAATATCAAAATCAAATGCTAAAAGTTCAAGACATTCAATCAGCTGTAAATTCTCTTAAATATCCCCTAACACGCAAATTGGCTGCAATATCTCGACCTGTGCGTTTCTTGGTAGAATACATTGTGCGAAAATGCCTGCCAGATCAAAACTAAGCTGAAAATTTTAAGTCTCCAGCTCATCGAAAAATTAACTTAAGATGAGCTACAAAATTATGAACACACATTGTTTCAAATTGACATAAAATATAATCTCCGAAATGTGATTATTTAAAAACATGGAGAAAAAGCGACTCAAAGTTTTTTTTGTAAAAATTCATTACATTTAACCTGACGAGGTCCCAGAGAGTCTACTGACATCCATATAAGAAATATGGTGGAAAGATTTAAAAGGTGAGTTCTTTAACAGACCGTTATTCGGCTCTGAACGAATTTAACAGAATCAGCTGATGGGCTGACGTCACTTGAGGTGCGTTTACAAAAAAACTGTGATTGTTTTTGTGATATACGAAAACAATCAACGAATGACACTTCGTTACTATCTGCGCAACGACTGATTGGTCGAGTGTGTGATTAAGTGCTTGGACGAGTGTGTGAATATGTGTGATATTATCGTGCAGATTTCGGCTGCCGAATCCCCAAGTTACGTGGGAAGCAAAGTTGCCCTTACATATTTATTTTTTACCATAGTTAAATAACAAACCTGGTAACCTATCATTCTTGTGTAAGAATTACTAGACGCCTTCGATTGCTCACTTCTCTGCTCGCTCTCTCTGAGCCACGCTCGCTTGACGAAAAATTTGCATGTGAAAGCAACAACAAAGTTAGCGAACAAGATTCGCCGCTAGCGAGTATGGTTACGCCTCATAAAACTGAAGTAATAATACGTTCACATATTAGTAGATTATCTACTTTTTCGTGCTTAACTCCCGATTCGTAATTAAAAAGCGAGATTACCCATAGAAAATTTCCCTCCCGAAATCTGATATTATAAAAGAATCCTTGATTATTACCATACTTTTTTACTTACAATCCTGTGTTATAGACAATTATTTTTACAGAGAAACGTCAAAGTAAAAACTAAATAAAATGCCGGCAAAGAAAACAGGTTTTAAGACATAATTCTAATAAAATGTTTGCTAGGTATTATTAACTATGCATTCATATAATAGAAAAAAAGTATGTGCCCATAAACGCTTTGGCCTTTATTGCTTATTATAAAATATAATATGGAATTTCGAATGCCTCCTCCAACTGTTTATTACTAGTAACCAATTGTGCAATTAAATTTGCTATTCCTTCTCCTTATCTCCTTATCCTTAAGAAAAACTTTTCAAAACAGTATTGACAGCCGATTGACAAATTTTGGAGGTAATCTGCCATATGTGAACGGGTAGATTAATTTTGTGAATTTATCTCTAATTACTGCACATGTGAACGCACTTTTATTCACTATTTGCAATTCTGCCAACTCCATTTCAAGAGTGTTTCATTAGACCGCGTTCACACAGGGAGACTTTTTTTGCTGTAAAATTGCGAATTCTCTTTTGGTGTTGTCTGTCGAGTTCGCACACGGCAACTGCGTTGCTTGCAGTAGTTTAGTTTTTACAACGAGAACACAAAGAGTGAACGATCCTCACAAGTAACGAATTGAAGCAACAAATATTTACCTGATGATCGCGGTCTTACTAATACTCATGAAATGGTTCCAAAAACATGTCATTTTTGGCAGCTCTTTCCCAGTGCTACCAGTATTTGTTTTTTTATATTAGTTGTTTCATCTATTCGCCACTTGCTAACACTTGGCGAATCAAAGAGGCCGACTGTTCTTTTGTGGCAAAAGTCTTCTAGATAATAGTAGTTAAGAAACACATACTTGCAAAAACAATTACACTCTATTACAATAATATTGTTTATATATACAAATGGAGGGACCTATAGTTTTGTGCCGATTCCGAACGACAGATATTTTTTATGAGGAGCTTTTTTCAAGGCAGAAATACAATCGGAGGTTTGCCATTGCCTACCGAGGGGCGACCGAAAGTAGAAAAAACTTTTTCTTTATTTTGGTCTTTCACCGAGATTTTAACCTACGTTCTCTCTGAATTCCGAATGGTAGTCATGCACCAACCCATTCGGCTACGGCGGGCGATGTTAAGACTTAATAAAATTGCGATTACTACGCAACACAGCGATTAGCACATTATCAAAAAGCACTTACAGATTGGTTTTCGGTGCAAAATAATTTAGAATAGTCTCAATAAAGTCAACCTTACTAAAAATAAACAAATTTTGTTTACCTTTTTCAGCAATAAATGCGACATTGTGCTAATCTGTTTCGAAAAAAAAAACAAGAAACAAAATAAAACTTTTTATTTCCCTAATTCAGCTGAGCTACAAAGTATGGATTTATTAATTTTTGTAATCGTGGTGATTAACTGAAATTGATAACAACACCCAATACACACATACATCCATATATACTATACATAATATAAAATAATACCTTGTATATATATGTTATTTTAGTTTTATAATTATTAAATTCGTTAAAATTCAATTGAAACTTGCAATTTAATGGTTTCTTATGTTGATAATCTAATAGCACTGCGCTTGTTAATATTAAATATTGTAAATTTGTATTTTAGTTCTGAATTTATATCTTAAATGTCTGTTCTGAATTTTGTTAGACATTAATAAAAAAATAAATAAATAAATTTATACCTGGATGACACCTGTTTGACATTTACTGAAAGTTATAAGCGCTTACTGAACCAAAAAAAGCTAAAACTAAAAATGAAATAACTAAGAAAATTTATTGAGTGAATGAGTAAAAAATAAAGAAAAAGCAGGTACAAAAGAGCAAAACCTTTAACGGTAGCTATGACGCTTACAAATCTTATCTAACAGGTGGTATTTAGCTCGCACGTTGTTGATTTGATTGAAATATTCAATTGGTAGCGTTCCCACCTCTATAATAAGTGTGTATATGTATATGTTGTATTTAAAGCGGCAAATAGGTTGTATTACTCGTACCAATAACATTTTCGTGTCCATTATTTGAATAATATTTGTCATTGTAGTATTATTAACTTTCGCGTAGACGCAAATAAAATTTAAATATATAATGTCTGATTATTGCAACAGCATCGACAGTGCGCCGCAAACGCAACGAAAGTCAACGCATATGAGAATGAATTGTAGTCTATAGCCGGCAACCGGTAACTGTGCCGTAACACAGCTACTCGTCGTTTGCTGTGACGTGTAACGCCGCTCATCGTACTCAGCAGTCATATCTTGCGTCAATTCACGTTCGTATGTATGTGCAGATGTGTGTATGCTACAATAAATCAAATCACATACAAAACTTATGTAAGTAGTTCACTTGAGTACAGTATTGGTTCTATCTCTATTCGCACGCAATTCCATTCAGAAGATGATTTCCTAAAACTGCGTTCACATATGCAGTAATTAGCAATAAATCCACAAAAATTAATCTACCCGTTCACATATGGCAGTTTAGCTGTAAAATAGGCATTTAACTTTCAAGACTGTTTTGAAAGGTTTTTCCCCATAGAAATTAGTTTGGTGGAATCTTTTATTGTTTTTGGTTTGTGTAATTATTATTAACGATGTGAAGAAACAGCAAAGCAAAGTAGTTGTTAATTTAATTGCGCAATTTGCTGCTAGTAATAACGTAGACACTTCGAGGAAATCCGTAAACGTCGTCTGTTGAGGTTTTAACGAATTATGGCAGCGATACGCAGGCGAAATTCGATATTACATTTTATAATAAGCAATAACAGGGCAAAGTGTCTATGAGCACAGGCTTTTTTCTGTAATATGAATGCATAATAAATAATAATATATCTGACAAAAACTTATTCGAATTATATCCACATACCTCTTTTCTTTACCGGCATCCATTTTATTTAGTTTTTAATTTTATGTTTCTCCTTACATTTGTAATAATAATTATCGATAACACAGAAAACACAGGATTGTATGTAAAAAAGTATGATAATAATCAAGCATTATTTTATAATCTCGGATTTAGGAACAGAAATCTTATATGGTTAATCTCACTTTTTAATTAAGAATTGGGAGCTAAGCCCGTAAAAGTAGATAATCTCGTTGTATGTGAACCGATTATAAGAAAGGTAAGCCTTAAATACGTGATTTCGTTTGGGATAGTTCATTACATTGAATTCTGTATTTATTTATAAATAAAAAACTGAACATACAAGGGAAGAATCGTCTAAAATCGGGCGTTCCGGAATTTCATATACTCAGCGCATATTTTTAATAAATTTCTCATAGTCATTTAGTAATGAGTATTTTTAAAAAAATCAGTAAATTTATGATTAAAATTGTGTAATTTGCCTTGAAAATGAAACCCACTATGAACATGAAAATTTGGTGATAGAAAATTTTTTTTTCTAATAGCAGTACTACTGCTCGACAGGCAATGATAAACTTCAAGTGAAAAAACGTCTCATAATAAACCATCTGCCTTCGGAACTGTAGGTCCCTCCATTTGTATACAAAACAACTTTAGAATATACTCTATAAATTAGGATATATAGCGCTTTTAGAAGGGGCCTACATATTTTGTTATGTCAACCCATCTATGGACGAGGCAAAACTTTTTCACAAGCTTCTATAAGATGTCGCAATAAATGTGCGCATGTGTAGACGGCTGGCTGGATAAGAATTTATATTTATGTTGCATAACAGTTGGGTGTGCTCTGATCGAAATCAGACAGCACCTACTTTATGATATATCTGTTCCCACTACAGTTAAATTCTGACCCAATGCAGGCTGGCTTTGCTTGCTTGGCGTCGGCAACTATCGAAAATGAATAGAACAATACTGAAAAATGTGTAAGAAATGAGACTAAATGGCAGCTTTGATTGAGGCGCTTGAAGTACGGCAAAGTTTCAAATAACACCACTGTCTTTCATTTCACGATCTAAAGGAACCAAAACTTTCGTCGTTGACGTGATTGGCGCGATGGGCGTCTTATCTGGTACATTTTTGCTATAAAAAGAAAACTCGGAATATTTTTTCACAGCGTCTTGTTAACATCATGATTCAAAAATGTGTTATTTATTATTGAATATGGTTAACATCACTGTTTCCTCTTTCCTTTTACGAATCATCTGACTATTATGGCAGCTTTCAAAGCGACTATTTGACCATTTAAGATTTCAAAGTCAAACAAAACAAGTACCTCAAATAAAGCCAGCCTGCACCTTTATGCTCTTTTCCCACCTTTCATCAGATATATACTTATAAATTTAAAGGGTTTTCCAATAAAAGGAGTTATTTTGAATAGCCCGTTATTTCGGTAGATGTCACTTTTGAAGCTGTCATTTTTTAATATTTGACAAGTAGATGTTACGTCATTAGAATCTATTAAAATTCACTATAAAAATGGTGAAAATTTGGCAGAGATGGTTCGTAAAACTCGAACATTTTTGAGTCATCGTGAAGCACCTTGTCGGAGCGCAATACAGAAATAAATAGCCGAAAGTGTTGAAGAAAACCCCGGTTTGTCAATTCCTCGGTGTTCTTTGGAATTAGGCATTCCACAAACGTCATTACACCGTATTTTGTATAAAAATTTGGGTCTTAAGTCTTATAAAGTCCAGTTGACAAAAGAACTCAAGCCGGCCGATCATCAACAACGTTGTGTCTTTACTGATTGGGTCGTTAAAATGTATGAGAATGCTCCGGAATTCCAACCAAAAATTATTTCCACCTCGGTGGCTTCGTCAACAATCAAAATTGTCGGATCTGGGGCTCAGAAAATCCAATAGTTATTGTTGAAAAACCTCTCTATCCTCAACGTGTGACTGTTTGGTGCGGTTTATGGTCCGGCGGAGTCATTGGACCTTACTTTTTCGAAAATGAAGCTACAGCAACAGTTACGGTGAATGGATTGCGCTATCGAGAGATGATTAACGATTTTTTATGGTCGTTATTGGATGGTATTGATCAACAAGACGGCGCTACGTGCCACACAAGCAACGAAACGATTTATCTTTTACGGAAATAACTCCTCTTGTTGGAAAACCCTTTACATACGAGTATACATATATACATTTCCTAAGTAGCAGTTTGTAAATGGAATCAGATGGCTCTTTCCTTGCATTGTCAGATCACTTGTCAAGCAACTTCTTTCTTGGCGAATATTACTTTGGACCCAAGTGCTTTGAAGTTGGTTCTGTTCAGTCTTCCTCTACGGTCAACTTTAAGACTAGAACTAAAAGTGAAGGCGCCCAGTAAGCCCACCCTTGCTCTGCCTTATTTTAACACCAATTTAGAGGCAGTTGTGAATTGGGTAAAATAAAACTATTTCTTTTTAGACATTGTCTAATTTTTTTACTACAGGGTTTATAATTGCATACACACATACACATCTACATGCATATTTACAGACATTTGTACGCATATTTCGCCGTCACAATACCTACTTGTATAACATTTATTATTTCATTCCGTGCACAATTGAATATATCAATTGACCCCAGGAGCCTCTCTGCTCTTTATGCTACTTAGGGTCTTTGACATTTTTTCACATCTTATTTGTTTCGCACGCTTTTTATCATTTTACGTGTACTTATGTCACTTTATGCGCGCGACGCACACAAATTGCACAGTGTGTAGTCTCGGTTTAATCAATATGTTAATTAAATATTGAATTTTGTGCCACATTTTGCACTTTTAATGGAATTCAAATTGAAAGTATTTAGTTTAAAATCGAAATTAATTGAATTAAAGAATTAAATTAGTAAAAAAGCGGTGCTGAGATACCAAGGCCTACAATTGATAGATGGATGGACTTAATTTACACTCCAACCTCATGCTATTTTGTGCCCTCTACTCATCACAGTAGGTTCCACATCCAAACCCAGTTCCCTTATTAAACTTAAGATAGAGCTAAGTTGAAATGGGAAATAGAGAAGATGTCTGAACCTGCTTCACGATTAGCGCTACACTCAAGCAGAAGGTTTATTGGAGTCTCTGAGGATTGATCGCAGAAGCTACAAGAGTCAGTACATTCTCAATTTATCCTTAGGGAGGGTTCCGTTTTCTAAACCTCTCTTGGTTTTACCCCCCTGTAAGGATTTCGCCTGGCGTAGCCCCATAATTTGGTGCCAGCTAGCCTCCCTTAAAGGGGACCGTCGTGGCCGGATGGGTGGATGCGTGACTACCATTCGGGAATGGCAAACTCAGAGACCATGGAGACCATGGAACATAAATTTTTACACGGAGGGTCCAAGCTAGAAAATAAAGAAGACTATGGAGTTTTTTCAAAAAGATTAGAACTCTCTGTCCGACTTCTGGACTACTGTAGTGTCTACCAGGCAGAGGTCTTCGCCATAAAGGAGGTAACTGTGTGTCTTAACACACACACACAAGCCGTAACAAAAACTTCGATAAATATCTTCTCGGACAGCCAGGCGACCATCATTGCTCAGGATGGATTCCAGGTAATAGAAACATTGAAGGAAATTGCAAGGACGAGGGGGTTACTAAGGCCAGGAGCCGACCAGAAAGGTTATTAATCTTCCACTACTTCAAAACAGAGGCAATATTGGGATTCCTATGGCAATTTGCAAATAACGGATAACAAATTATATTCTCCAGAAGGCCAAGGTCATTGGGAGAAGGAAATACTGCCTCCATAGCCATGGTTAGAAAATGGGTTCCTACAACCCACAAGCGAGCTTGGCAGGCTGAGAGAGGCTGCAGATTGACTAAACTGCTGGTAACTCTCATGTCCGGCCGACTGTCGCAAATCCTCCTGTCATTAAGCAGAAGGGACTGCAGACAGCTGGTTGGACTGATACCGGGCCACTTTCTGTGGAATGGAAAAGGTAGGCATCTCTTACAGTACACTCTGCCCAACATGTGGAGAGGAGGATGAGATGGCGGACCACTTTCTGTGCGTCTGCCCCGCCTTCGCTCGAATCAGGCTTGAGGTCTTTGGCACTGATGTGTTAAGAAGCGAGCACCTTGGCTCCTTGACACCACCAGATCTAGTCAGATTTCTTCGGAGAACGGATAGATTTAAAGAAAATTAAAAGGCAATCCGAGTGCAGGACAATCGACTTAATTGTGTCTGAGTGCTGCACTTGCTAGTTGACGGAAAAAAACAAAAAAATAAAAAAGTTCGATTCTCACTACATGAAAAAGCAACATAATAGAAATTCTAATAGTGGTCGCCCCCCCAGCAAGCAATGTGCCATGAAAAAGCTCCTCATAAAAACCATTCACATTTAATTTTAGAAAGTTTTCAATTAAATGTCTGTAGTTTTATTAAAAATAATACAATCTAAAGTAAGCTGACGCAGCCACAAGAGTTTCGGCGGCATGCTAAGTTCAAATATAGTGGCACACATATAGGCATAGGTCATTCTTTGTTGTGTGTGAATGTCCCCCTTTTAGTAGCATAAGGCATATGCGTATAGGCAGAAAGATTCCAATGCATCCTCTTGCAACTCGAACTATAGAATCTTGAATCTGAGCTCCAGAGTTTTTGCGGAGCTTAGTGGGTTAGGCACACAGCGCCCTCGGGGAATATTGAGCCTGCGCTACACTTTCCTACGCTCTCTACGAGCGTTCTCTTCTTCACTCAATCGGCCAGCGAGTTCATAGGTATTAATATTAGTCGAAGCCGACAACGTTACTTATAAAGTATGTGGAAGGGCAAAAGTCTATGTGCCTGCGATCTCAAGCTCCCTCTCAATATCTCTTTAAAAAAACCATAAATTAAATTTTTATTTCAACTTATAATTTTCCCCCTCCTTACTTCAGTTAAAGTTCTAAATTCTCAGTATTCTCAGCATCAAATAATTTTCAATTTTAAATACTATTTAAATACACACATTTTCCCACTCAAACCCACATATTCTACCTACCTATCACATTTATATTAGGGCATTTCGCTTAGACTGCCGTCCTCAATTGTACTCATTTTATTATAAAATCCGAAGCAAAGAAATTCCGTTTGTGATGGCTTTACGAGAGTATTGTATCTTGTTATAAATTTGCATAAAAGTATCACTTTACAAAATTAAAAAAAAAAACAACACAAAAAAAAAATAGTCTATTATTATATTTGCACATTGCTGTCATTTGTATGTTAAGAGTAAACTCGTAAAAATCCGTAATAAAACAGATTACATAAAGCGCAGTGGCATGCCCACTATTCATCTTCAAATCATTCAGAGGCAATGTGAGATCACTTGAGAATAATTTCTTACACATAGACATACAAACATGTGTGTGTATGACTATGAATTTTAGTTCTGGAAATAGCAGATGTGTGTCAGTACTCAAATGAATTATCATCGTTTACTTCGTCTATTTGTCATCGCCTATATGCAGAGTTATTAATACATACATAAATGATAAATTCATATTTGTATTTGTAGTACGGAATCTTTGATTCAATATAGCTCGCATGCTGGTTTCCAGGCTCCTAATGCGCAGCGATGACCTCTGATCGCCGCAATCGCTACTCCAATTAAGGGTGCCACAGCATACATATTACATAAGTTTTAACATATAAAGTGTCTAAACATATGTACATACATATTTATTGCATGACAGTGCAAAGTTCAGACTCCTTACGCCCACACAGTTTACGATAAACTTAATTAATCGCATCATTGAGCAACATCATGCACAAGTCAGAAGTCGCATGCGACAGAATATAACCATAACAGATTTTGAAAATAGGCAAGTGTGCATGTGCGTGTGTGTGTACTTACAACTACCATAGACCAGTGCATAGCCTGTAGAAAATAAAACTAACTTTAAACTATTTATTAAAAAATGCATCTTGACTATCTGCTGTATATTTTCTTTGATGTGAACTAACTGACCGAAAAGCACCAAAAAATTGTTGCTCCAACCTTTGAAAAAGTTATAATTCTCAGTGTTAACTTACATACATACGTACTCGTATGTAGGAGGGCTAACTTCATTCAAAGTTAGCTCCGTTTGTGCATGCCCAGTTATGGTCTTTGTCTTTGCTAAACGTCTTTGCTAAACTGCCTTTGCAGTTAGGTGCGCTCTTGCACATTTTCACGAGGTGTCTTTTCGCCTTGTGTATTGACATAGAAGATCGCATAACATTGCAAACGCACACACACAATTAAAGTTGTTTGGTTTTTTCGAATGAACATTTGAATTGTGAAGATTTTAGCATGAATATTTGAATAAAGTATTAGGAAACTATTTAAAATCACAAATCAGTCAACGAGAGCAAGTCGGCTTTTTCAGTTTCTTCTCACGTAGATTTATTTATTTCTATTGATTTCCGCAAGTTGTTATCGCTTCCATTTCTTCCTAATTCTTACTGATATTTTTTAAGTAAGGTTCAACGCCTCTTCGATCTTTGCTTCTTAAGTTCATACTGCCATGACTGCTGAACTAATCCGAAATTGGTGTTTTTGCGTTTAATAAAAATTTGATACATTTATATTTTCAAAAAGTTGTAAGTTACAGCAATTGATATTTTTACTGCAGGGTATCTGGTTACAGCATTTGATAATTGATCGCCGCTGCTGTGTGATGCATCAAATTAGCATGTTTGTATGTCTATGTTTACATATATGAGTGCACAGTAATAAATTAGATTTGCCCGGAATTCAATCATTATGGGCGAAGTGTGGGCTGAACTCTTTGCGTGACAGAAAATTAGGAAGCTATGCAAATTAGTAGTTTGATATTTAGTTATTAGCAAGTAAGAGTTTATAAGAGTCTCACATTCGGCAAAGTAAAGTTTGTAATATTTAGATATACAGTTTTCTTGAAATTTTACAAAATATTATAACATCACATAATCAAATAAATGGCTTGAAAATGTTATGCCATGTTCTGTTATTGTTTATGAGTTTCATAAATGTTTGAAATATTTTCCTTAAAGCATAGTACTAAGTTTGCGTTTCACGTGCAATTGTTTTTAAAATCCATACA